>NW_024068835.1:0-92918 GCF_009389715.1 Phoenix dactylifera
GCATAAATTCATGTACAACAACCAAGCAGGACGAGAGATATAGAAGCAATAAAATAATCCAAACTCTTTCTATGAAGAACTAGAGAACTAGTCCTAGCATTTAACGAAATAAGCATCCGAAGAAATCCTATATAGCAACCTTTTAAGCTCAATGGTTTTGAATTTCCCGGATTTAGAATGTCAGAGATCATTTCACATGCCAGAACGTCAACAATTGAAAAGAGGGAGAGAGAGCACAATGAAACAATATAGAACATAACCTCCAGAACCAATTGAATCACCAAGGCTAATGGAACCAAAAAAAAGTTTGCTCAAAATTTGATGACCATCGTTCACATGTCATCAAATGGAGCAAGCAATGGTAGCGAACTAAGACAACAACCAGCACAAATCTATGTACAACAACCAAGCAAGATGAGAGATATAGAAGCAATAAAATAATCCAAACTCTTTATATGAAGAACCAGATAAATAGTCTTAGCATCTGACGAAATAAGCCTCCAAAGAAATTCTATATAGCAACCTTTTAAGCTCAATGGTTTAGGATTTCCCATGGATTTTGTTTGATTCTGGCCATGCACATTTCTTTATTTCAGTTAGTTTTTCTAGAGAATTACACTGCATACCTAAGAATAGAGGTATGATTAATTTCGAGGATGAAATTTATTTAAGAGGGAAAGAATGTAACATCCGGGGCCTGATACTAACTGGGCCCAATACTTCTGAGGCCCAGTTTAAGGGTATTTGGGCTCGGTCGTTAATGGGGCCGTATTGGGCCCATGGATGGCAACCCTCACCTCACGCCTGAGGACTGAAGTGACGGGCCCCCGCTGGCCAATAGGGGGGAAGACCAGCTGTTGGGCCCTCATCCATGCAAAATGGGAGTCTGCCACCTCACCCAGGTTGAAAGGACAAGCCCAGCTGGCCTGAGGGAAAGGGCATCTGTAGGCTTCCGGAGCAAGGAGGAAGGAGAGGGTGCCGCCTCTCCAAGGGTCACCTCCTAAGCAGAGTTTATTTAAACTCTCAGTTTCTTAACTTAGGAGTTACTATACCCTCTTATTCCTTAGCCCTCTCGAGTACTGTACCAGAGAAGCCGAACCCTAGAGCCGAAGGTTGATGGAGCTGAACCTCTGAAGCCCTAGGAGAGGAAGGAGGGATTTCTTGAAGGGTGTACTGCTCGGCTGTAGCCAACCCGGAGCAAGGTATGACCTGATTTACTTAAATGGGTTTAAACAAAATAAAAAGAGGGAAAGTTCCTCGGTGGAATGTTTCTCCCCTCTGTTTCAACAGTAAAACAGAGGAAAAAAGACACTGGCACAGAGATGGAAGAAGAAATACCCTGTACTACCTTATATGATACACAGCAAATATTTTAAATATATGACAGTTTGACAAGTCTGACTACCCTGTTACCCATGTATGAGGCTTCGTGCTATTGTGGGCGGTAGTCGGCAATAGCACGGCCATGTCACGGATCCGGGTCCGGGGCGTGACATATGTCACTTCAGTTGTGGATATGATAAAAATAAAAAAGGGAACGGAAATACTTTGAACACAACTGCAATTAATATAACTTATGACGTGAATGCTTTAAGGCCTGTAGCATCACGTGAAGATTGAACTTAGGTGAGATCAAATGAATAATGCTTATCGAAAATGAATTAAAACAACAAAATGCACATTATCATAGCCCCAAAAAAAAATTTGTTGGTCCGAAAATTAACTATTTATCAAAGACAAATACAATGACAGAGAGTGCAATCAACTAGCAGACCATTTCATCCACAGTTTAGACCAACAGGGACCTACAGACAGCATCTACCAAAAAAGGGTTGATCATATCATTCAAAGTTGACAGCAAGAGGTAACAAACGCAAAGAAATTACCATAATCCATCCATGAAAATACTAAAGTTATATGTGTCTCAGTCACAGCGGCAAAAAACAGCATACAGAACCACATAATGCCAACATTAAATAGATGTTCGGGCATTCCACAAATGTGGTGCGTGCAACAACATATTAAAGCAGGTGGACAACCAATTGCATCACCAAGACTACCGGACCCAAAAAAAGTTTGCTCAAAATTTGATGACCATCAATTACGTGTCATCAAACGGAGCAAGCAATGGCAGCCAACCGAAACAACAACCAGCATAAATTTATGTACAACAACCAAGCAGGACGAGAGATATAGAAGCAATAAAATATCCAAACTCTTTCTATGCAGAACTAGAGAACTAGTCATAGCATTTAACGAAATAAGCATCCAAAGAAATCCTATATAGCAACCTTTTAAGCTCAATGGTTTAGAATTTCCCATGGATTTAGAATGTCAGAGATCATTTCACATGCCAGAACGTCAACAATTGAAAAAAGGGAGAGAAAGCACATCGAAACAATATAGAACATAACCTCCAGAACCAAATTAGATGGAGTCCCACCAACAACCAAGAATACCAAATCTAGATTGAACAAACACCGATCAAAATATTATCTCACTATTATTCAAGTCCAGAGAGAACTTAAAGCAAAGTTGACAAAATAAAATATCTGAACCAAGTTCAAAACTTTTGAAGATATACTGAAGAAAAGGGAGAGAGGGAGAGAGACTTTGACCAAGATCTCCCCACTTCCTACACTCTCCACCTAAATCTACTTTAAAATCTCTCGGAAACACAACCGTAAAAAGAATATTGAAAACAAAAATCCCAGCAATTTGAAAGCAGGGAAGGGGAAGATGGAGAGGGGGGCTCTGATTCACCGATTGATCTGCAACTAATAAATCAAAATGGCTGCAAATAGTTGCCTGCAAGATTGCCTTGCCGTCAAGAGAATAACTGCTTTCCTCTCAATTGTAGCGAAACCCTCGAGCAAGAATCATCATAGCCTCCTTGTAAAGAACCCAAAAGCAGCGCCGCTCTCCCAATTTGGGAAACAAAGAAGAATAAGAAAAGCAAAAGAGAAGGCACATAAACAAAGAGAAAAAGATAACAAGAAGCACAACATCGCGACCATTATCCACCCGGGAGACCAAGAACAAGTAGGAGGAGAAGAAATAGAATACCAGCAAATCTTGAGAAAGAGAACTAGAAGCCGACCTAGGAAAAAGATCCCACAATGTCTTCTTCTCCTCCCCCCTTCTAACCATGGCCGCTGCTCGGATGTCTGCGAAACAGCAGACATTCAAAAGCTGCTCGCTCTACCGCTACCGAAGACGACATAACCGCCAGCACCAAACTATTTCATCCACAGCTTAAGAGTTTAGACCAACAGTGACCAACAAACAGCATCCACCTTGAAAGGCTTGATCATATCATGACAGGAAGAGGCGACAAAAGCACAGAAATTACTATAATACATCTATGAAAACACTAAAGTCATATGTGTGTCTCAGTCACAGTGGCAAAAACAGCATACAGAACCACATAATGCCGTCTTTAAATTGATGTTTGGGCATTCCACAAATGTGGTGCGTGCGACAACAAATTAAAGCAGGTGGACACCCAATTGCATCACCAAGACTAACGGACCTAAAAGACGTTTGCTCAAAATTTGATTAACATCATTCACATATCATCAAATGGAGCATGCAATGGCAGCCAACCAAAACAACAACCAGCACAAATTTATCTACAACAACCAAGCAGGATGAGAGAAATAGAAGCAATAAAATAATCCAAACTCTTTGTATGAAGAACCATAGAACTAGTCTTAGCATCTAGCTAAATAAGCCTCCGAAGAAATCCTATATAGCAACCATTTAAGCTCAATGGTTTAGGATTTCCTATGGATTTAGCATGTCAGAGATCATTTCACATGCTATAACATTAACAATTGAAAAGAGGGAGAGATGGCACATCGAAACAATATAAACATAACCTCCAGAACCAAATTAGACAGAATCTCACCAACAACCAAGAATACCAAATCCAGATTGAACAAATAGCGATCAAAATATTCTCTCTCCATCAAAACCCTCATCCAAGAATCATCACAGCCTCTTTGTATAGAACCCAAAAGCAATGCCGCTCTCCCAGTTTGCGAAACAAAGAAGAAGAAAAGCAAAAGAGAAGAAACATAAACAAACAAAGAGAACAAGATAACAAGAAGCACAACATCACGGCCATTACCGAAAGCGATCCTATGATGCTACTAGTGATAGCATGTTGAAATTTAGAATTTTTCAAAAATAATGGCTGTACCTGTTGGGGTTGCCTACGTACCCCCTTCACAAGGGAGATCAAGCCATACGTAGTTCTTTTAATTTTGAAATTCACAGCGAAAAAATCGAATTAAACATTTTAATTCAGATATGCATAAGAAATCAAATTTCAAAGTACCACTACAAGTATACATGATCAATATGTCGGGATTGTTTAAACGATTAAGCTAAAATCATTGCACGATTAATTTCAGATCTGAAATGAGATTATTAATTAAGTTCTAAACTCAACTAATCTAACACCCAACTAATCTTCGAATGCCCATCGAATAGGCTCGGAAGATTACTCTGTGAAGAGCCCCAAAAGAGGTTTAACCCTCGGGGATTGAAACCTATAAGATATATCTTTGGACCTAGATTTATACGGATTATACCTTTATGAAATCTGAAAGTAATGGATCTGATGCTCGAGCTTCGTAGCCACACACTCGTCGGGCCTCTACAAGTAATCCACACGAAGCTCCTGGAGTGATCCAATCCCGCGGAAGTGCTAGCTTGCGCAGGATCTTCCTTTGCTGAATTTTGATCTTTCCAACGCTATCAACTTTTGGTTCGCCTTCTTGGAAGAACTTGGAGGAATGGTTAGTAGGGATTGAAGAGGACTTAGATCTGATCTAAAGGCTCTTATCTGGGATCCCTATCAGCTATGGCGAGATGGACTCAGAGGAAGATGAAAATGGGCGAGATGGAAGGCTGAATTTCATTCACAAAATTTCATTTCTTTTTTAGCCACAATTGGAACTCTTCTTTTAAAGGCGTGCCATCTGATCATTTGAATTCGAAATTCAAATGGAAATTTGGTATCTTGTGCGCATGAAGGTGTTGGTTGTAACAAGATAGTTCTTATCTTGTTTGAATTCAAAATTCAAACAATAGATGGTTCATGCAGGAGAGATAGGATCGAAATAGATGGTGCTGATATTCCATCATCATCTAACCATTCTCCCACGTCCCACGATCCAAATCCCTTCACTTTTCATTGAAAATCCACGTCCGGATCGAATCCCCCGAATTCAGCCCGTCCACGAATTTCAGGATTTTCAGAAGGAGTCGACCTTCCCGATCTCGAGTCGACTCCAAGTCGCCTCGAGTCGACTCCTTCCCCTTCGAGTCGACTCCAAAGTCGACCCGAGTCAACCCCATAGCTTCGCAGGTCAACCCTGGCTGAGACGACAGAGAACTCCTGATACCCCCAACGAGTCGACCCTTTCAGAGCTCGAGTCGACCCCAACTTGCTTCGAATCGACCCCAAGGAAACTCGAGTCGACCCCACCTGGAAAAACAGAAGTCGTTCTTTGGATTGTCTGAGAGAGTCGACCCCAACCCATCTCCAGTCGACCACTCTTTACTTCGAGTCGACCCCACCTGGGAAGAATTCGTTCTTTGGATTCTTTGAGAGAGAGTCGACCCCAGCTAAGCTTGAGTCGACCCCAGCCCATCTCGAGTCGACCCCTCTTTACTTCGAGTCGACCCCTGCGCCACTAATCCAATTAGGTCAAAACCAAAATTAAATCCAATTCAATTTGGCTCATCCTTAGTCCGTTTACTCAATCAAATTGAGTTTATTAGTAATCTAATTACTAATTAATCCTCCAATAATTACTTTAATTATTTTATAGGATAATTTGCCAATCGAATTGACCAAATTATTCCTAAATGATTCTCAATCATCCATCAGCTATCTTGATCAATCAGAAAACTTCTATGCGTGTGATCTCATTGGTTCGAACCTAAGCCAGTAGTACAGGAACGACTTCTTGCACTAATCGATGTGACCATCTAGCAATGGTATCCGACGTCCAGATAGGCAGAATATATGCGAAACAAATATTCTGAAACCCTAGACTATGGTTACTGTATAATTCATCCCTTTGACTACTAATGCTAGGATGACCTCAGAGTTCTGTCAACTCTCTAATCAGTACATCCACTATGTGATCAACTTTAGAAATCCTGTGACTCATCACAAGGATTGCCCTGGCCAAGATTTTGCTAAATTGAACACAGCATTATCTCCTATTTTCAGGAGGGGTCAATTCCATCTTGACTCCGCACTGATTTCGCAAGTACTTGACTGCACCCAGTAACCTTCCGTTCCAGAATTAGAAATTCTGCTAGTTCGGTACAAAGTACAGTAAGTTGCTTGCTAATCACTGTGGTGATCTCAGGTCTGAGGGATATTTACACCCATATCCACTCGGAACATCTCTTGACAGTAGAGCGTTCCGGAATTGGTCACGTTCAGTGAAATGTACTCCACTTCACCTGTGTGACATATCAGTATCTCCACACTCCTTGGTTAAGAGGACAACCAACGTATATGTCTCATAACGACCTAATCTCGACAATGCTGTTGTCCTATTAACAGCATATCATTTGGTCGCAAATAGGTTTAAGAACATAAATCCTTCTTTATCATAAAATAAGTCTTAAGAACATCATATAAGAGATCATTTGAAGATGTACAATGAAATGATAAATAATGCCAAATAACACTTTATTAATTTATCAATCAATTCCCAACAATGAATATAAGAGATCAACACGCTGACGATTGACACGTCGGATACAACTCCCAACAATTACCCCCCCGGGAGACCAACAACAAGTTGAAGGAGAAGAAGAAAGAGAAGACCAACAAATCGTGAGTAAAAGAACTAGAAGCCGACCTGGGGAAAAGATCCCACAGTGTCTCTTATTCTCCCCCCATCGAACGATTGTTGCTGCTCAATTGTCTGCGGAACAGCAGACCTTCCGGAGCTGCTCGCTCAATCGCTGCTGAAGAGAACATAATCTCCAGCACCAAACTATTTCAACCACAGTCTAGACCAACAGTGACCTACAAACATCCACCATGAAAGGCCTGACCATATCATTCAAAGTTGACAGCAAGAAGCAACAAAAGCATAGAAATTACTATAATCGATCCATGAAAACACTAAAGTTATATGTGTGCCCCAGTCACAGGCAAAAAATAGCATACAGAACCACTTATTGAACACGTGAAGATTGAACATAGGTGAGATCAACTGAATAATGCTTATTGAACATTGAATTAAAACAAAAAAATGCACATTACCATAGCCCAAAAAAATAAAATTGTTGGTTCAAAAATTAACTATTTATCAACGCCAGATACGATGACTAGAAGTGCAATCAACTAGCAGAACATTTCATCCACAGTTCAAACCAACAGTGACCTACAAACAGCATCTACCAAGAAAGGGTCGATCATATCATTCAAAGTTTATAGCAACAGGTAACAAACGCGCAGAAATTACTATAATACATCCACGAAAACACTAAAGTTATATGTGTCTCAGTCACAGTGGCAAAAAACAGCATACAGAACCACATAATGCCAACATTAAATAGATGCGGGGGCATTCCACAAACGTGGTGCGGGCAACAACAAATTAAAGCGGGTGGACAACCAATTGCATCACCAAGACTAACAGACCCAAAAAAAGTTTGCCCAGAACTTGATGACCATCATTCACATGTCATCAAATGGAGCAAGCAATGGCAGCCAACCGAAACAACAACCAGCACAAATTTATGCACAACAACCAAGTAGGATGAGAGATATAGAAGCAATAAAATAATCCAAACTCTTTATATGAAGAACCAGAGAACTAGTCTTAGCATTTAACGAAATAAGCCTCCGGAGAAATCCTAAATAGCAACCTTTTAAGCTTAATGGTTTAGGATTTCCCATGAATTTAGCATGTCAGAGATCATTTCACAAGCCAGAACATTAACAATTGAAAAGAGGGAGAGAGAGCACATCGAAACAATATAGAACATAACCACCAGAACCAAATTAAACGGAGTCCCACAAACAGCCAAGAATGCCAAATCCAAGATTGCCTCGTCATCAAGAAAATAGCCGCTTTCCTTTCATAGCAAAACCCGGGTCCAAGAATCATCACAACCTTCTGGAGAAAATGGCCTTAACATATAAATTCAAAAGCTGTCAATAAAAGAATAAAGTGCAATATTTAATGAACAAATCAACCAACAAAAGAGTAGGAAAAGAAATGGTATACAGAGTTGAGTAGGAGGAAAGGCATTTAGCGATCCAAAAATCTTGTCCAGTCTCCAATAGGCTGCAGCAGTAGCCTGCAGAACAATGGACCTTCCAACTTGCAAAGCATAAAATTTTTATATTTTATTTCCGCCCTTTCCAATTTGATTAGCAAATAATACTACGAAATAGCTAGGAAGAAAAAGGGGCAAATAAATAGCTATGAAGAAAAAGGGGCAAATAAATAGAAGTGAATCTTATAAATAACAAATTCGGAATAATTCTAGTAGTCAAACAATAGTAATAAGTTTATAAGGAAAGAGTATTTCATGAACAGTTGTAGTGGAAAATCAAATTCAAACTATTGTATAGAAATTCCTGCAGCAGCAACCGATAGACCACCACATAGCAATAGAGTATGATCCAGGCCTCTGAAGCATAAAAGTTTACAAGTGAATCAAATTACCACCAGATATACAGAGATAAGTAGCAAGATCAGGAAAAATAAAAGTAGACAAAGGACCAGAATAAATAATTGATTGATTGGATAACTGTTACCAAGACTAAGGACATCATCATGGGAAAGTCCAAAGAGATTACCCTAGTTAATACCAACTCTAGAGAAATTTCTACCTCGGCTTCTGCAACTCCTACATAAATGAAGCGCAAAAATGGAACTTAAAGTTATCGCCAGCACTAGTTGGCCTCTAAGCAAGCCACTTCGTCTTTTTTCACACTATTACTTGAAGAAAAGATGGAAAATAGAGAATAATGAAGGATGACAGAATCCATGCAAGACCAAAAATTACCTGGGAAAGAATAAGTGAAATAAAAAAGAAGAGTCAGGAAAACTGAAAAAATGAGGTTGGAATGCGAGCAGATTTGAAACATGTAAAAATGTGACAGCCTGTTATTGAGCAAACAACACCTGATTTTTGACAAGCAAAATACAAACTTTGAGGATTTGGGTTCTCGAAGTCAAAATCGTACCTTTTTTTATAGCATCCTTATCCCAAAACTTTCATCAGCCTCCAAATCCTATGAATTCTTCAGGAACAGAAGAAAAAACACATCAAAAGAAATATAATTACAGTTATGTAATTAAAGAAGTCAAAAAAACATAATCTTCAAAAAACAAGAAATTAAAAGGAAAAAAGGGAAGAGGAAGAAGAGGCTCAAATTCACCACTTCCAGAAGTTCCTCGCCTATTGCTAGAGAAGCTGCCACGCAAAGAAGAAAACTGCAATTTTACAAGTCACCCATCTTCTCATCAATATACATACATACACAAAAAAGAGCAGAAGAAAGCTAGCGGGCAGGAGAGGTGGAAGGCTGAGCCTTTTTTACCAACATACAAGAACCAACTCTTTGAGAAGGCGATTATCCGTCACATTGTATGCCTGCCCGTGCTCCATCTAAAGCATGGAACCATTATAAAAGCCATTTTGAAGCTTATGTCTTGCATGACAAGCTCACAAAATCTCGAGCATTAGATAATCAGATCTACTGCAATAAATAAATAAGGTTTACCGCAAATCTGAATATGACTCAAGAGGGTTCCCTCCCAGCTCACAACCTACCAGTACTTTCAAATCAAGATATGGTCAGAACCGGTCAGCAACACATGAATCACTTAATCTAGTATACCAATCTAAAATATGACTAGCTGTACTGATGCTTGTTGAACATCAAGAACAGATCAAAAAGCCAATCTGATTGAAGAAAGCACAGCCATAAGCAATAAAGGTAATAGTAAGGCAAATTGTTGGGAAATAAATCAAAATATACTTACGTACTTAAAGAAATACTGCGATCGGACAGTTTTTCGACCTTTGCATGTTGTTCCACCAATTAGATATGCTTGCTTAAGAGACATCAATGGTTAGGATTTATCAAGGACAGCTTCCACAAAAAATCACGAATCTAGCCCCTATAAAATGAGATGACCAGGAGTAGAAATAGTTCATTTGAAGGATAACACAGGAATGAGTAAAGATGCTGTCATCTTCACCCAAAAAGTTCGGACTTTTGCTGCAGCATAGGGTCCAACAATAGCTGAGAAGTGAGTACTAAGAAATCAAAACAGAAAATTTACCTAGAATACACGATATTTGGCTTTGTAACAAGTCAATCTCAGATCCAAAAATAAATCAGAGTCAACCAACATATGCTTATTGTTGGTCCATTTGAACTTCAGCAGATATGGCTACACCCTACAAAATGATAAGGATAAAACAATCATTCACGACTTAATAGAATATAATCATTACAAGATATCACAAATCTCACCCTTATTAGACATAATACATTCAAAAGAAAAAAAAAGGCGTCCCAAGGTTTTTGCCCCACAGGATCTCGAGAGGTGGTTCGAACACATAATATGCACAGGTCAATATGGAGCAACCTTACCACTGCACCAAGCCCCGCCCACATAAAATACATTAACAAACATACTAAAATTACAATACAAACTCAGGCATGAAAACATGAAAATTAAAGTTTCCAAGCAAATGGAAAGTCATGCAGATTCATTGTAACCAACAAGGTTAATAAAAAAAGATTAAAGGACTGGAATTACCACACGGTATGTCACAAGGATATAACCATAACTGATGGCCAGCAGACAAAACAATGAGAAATTCTTCCGATTCGAAACTTGATCTAATATAAAAAGGGATAGGAGCTATACAGGGATTAGTCTAATAGTTCTAAGATTATGTAAAAGCATTTTCAGAAGATCATGTCATTATCTCATGGCAACTGCATATGATATGATTTGAAAGTTGTACTAAAAGAACCCATCACTTTTGTCAAATAAAAGATTAAGCAACATACACAGCACATAAAAACCAAAACAAAAGTAGAGGTGTCACTGTCATGATGTATAGAAAACAAGGATGTAAATGTCAGAAAAACACCAGAGCATCCCAAATTAAATGAGAGCAGAAATAAAAATGAAAAAACAAATTAAATTAATCAGCCAATCGCAACAATTAGGAGAAAAGTTATCCAATGGTGAAGCAGGCATTTCAGCTAACTTAATAACAAGAGACATAAAAGAATTGCAGAAAAATATAGCACAATAAGATTCACACAAACTGGTAGTTCATGTAAAAGAGCCCATCTATTTATGGTCGGGATTTTGTGAAGGAGAAAATGTAAATATGCGACACATTCTAGTATTGAGCAAACAACTCCAGATTTCTGACAAGCAAAATACGAACTTTGAGAATGTGGATTCTCGAAGTCAAAATCGTACCTTTATTGATACCATCTTTATTTCGAAACTATCATCGGCCTCCAAATCCTACAAATTCTTCAGGAACAACAGAAAAAACACATCAGAAAGGAAAATTTAAAAAAGGCAAAATGGGAAAAGGAAGAAGAGGCTCAAATTCGCCACTTCCAGAAGTTCCCCGCCTGTTGCTAGAGAAGCTGACACGCAAAGAAGAGAAGAGCAATTTTACAAGTCACCCATCATCTCATCAAGATACATACATACACAAAAAAGAGGAGAAGATCCCCGCTCCTCTTCTCCTCGGGTGATGACCTCTCCAACTTACAATGAATGCAGATTGGTTGCCAGCAATGTAGTAGACCTTCCGAAAATGCCTCACCTATTGCTAGAGAAGATGGCAAGCAAAGAAGAGAACAAATTTAGAAGTCACCCCTTGTTGCATCAATATTCATGCATAAATGCATCCATACAAACAAAAAAGCAAAGAATGTTGTACCGGCCGGTTCAGCCCGTACCGAACCTATACTGGCTTGGAAAGGTCTGGTTCGGTGTTAAAAACCCGTACTGGCCCGAACCGGCTAACCGTATCGGCCCGTACCGGTTCCAAATTCTTTTGGAGCTTTTGGATACGTAAACCAAGAGGGTTCCCTCCCAACCTGCAAGCTACCAATGCTTTCAAATCAAGATCTGGCCAGAACAGGTCAGCAACACATGGATAATTTAATCTAGTATACCAGTCTAAAAATTGGTGTCCAAGACTATTGATGCTTGTTGAACGTCAATAATAGACCAAAAAGCTAATTTGATTCAAGAAATCACAGCCTAAAGCAATAAAAGTAATACTATGACAAATTGTTGGCAAATAAATCAAAATATACTTACATACTTCAAGAAATACTGCGATCGGAAAACAAAGATGTAAATGTCAGAAAAACACGAGAGCATCCCAAATTAAATGAGAGCAGAAATAAAAATGAAAAAACAAATTAAATTAATTAGCCAACCGCAACAATGAGGAGAAAAGTTATCCAATGGTGAAGCAGGCATTTCAGCTAACTTAATAACAAGAGACATAAAAGAACTGCAGAAAAAAATAGCACAATAGGATTCACACAAACGGGTAGTTCATGTAAAAAAGCCCATCTATTTATGGTCTGGATTTTGTGAAGGAGAAAATGTAAATATGCGACACATTTTAGTATTGAGCAAACAACTCCTGATTTCTGACAAGCAAAACACGAACTTTGAGAATGTCGGTTCTCGAAGTCAAAATCGTACCTTTATTGATACCATCTTTATCTCGAAACTATCATCAGCCTCGAAATCATATGAATTCTTCAGGAACAGCAGAAAAAACACATCAGAAGAAATTTGATTACAGTTTTGTAATTAAAGAAGCCTTAAAAAAATATAATCTTCAAAAAACAAGAAATTAGAAGGCAAAATGGGAAAAGGAAAAAGAGGCTCAAATTCGCCACTTCCAGATGTTCCCCGCCAATTGCTAGAGAAGCTGACACGCAAAGAAGAAAAGAGCAATTTTACAAGTCGCCCATCATCTCATCAATATACATACATACACACAAAAAAGAGGAGAAGATCCCCGCTCCTCCTCTCCTTGGGTGATGACCTCTCCAACTTACAATGAATGCAGATTGGTTGTCAGCAGTGTAGTAGACCTTCCAAAAATGCCTCGCCTATTGCCAGAGAAGGTGGCATGCAAAGAAGAGAACAAATTTAGAAGTCAACCCTTGTTGCATCAATATTCCTGCAAAAATGCATCCATACAAACAAAAAAGCAAGGAATGCTGTACCGGCCAGTTCAGCCCGTACCGAACCGATACTGGCTCCGAACGGTCTGGTTCGGTGTTAAAAACCCGTACCGGCCCGAACCGGCTAACCGTATCGGCCCGTACCGGTTCCAAATTTTTTTGGAGCTTTTGGATACGTGAACCAAGAGGGTTCCCTCCCAACCCGCAAGCTACCAATGCTTTCAAATCAAGATCTGGCCAGAATAGGTCAGCAACACATGGATAATTTAATCTAGTACACCAGTCCAAAAATTGGTGTCCAAGACTATTGATGCTTGTTGAACGTCAATAATAGACCAAAAAGCTAATTTGATTCAAGAAATCACAGCCTAAAGCAATAAAAGTAATACTATGACAAATTGTTGGCAAATAAATCAAAATATACTTATATACTTCAAGAAATAATGCGATCAGAAAATTTTTCGACCTGAGCACGCTGTTCCACCAATCGGATATGCTTGCTAAAGAGACATCAATGGTTAGGATTTATCGAGGACAGCTTCCACAGGAAATCACGAATCAAGCCCCTATAAGATAAGATGACTAGGAGCTGTAATATCTCGTTTAAAGGCTATCAAAGAAAGGAGTAAAGATGTCATCATCACCCAAAAGGTTCGGACTTTAGCTGCTGCATAGGGTCAGCAATAGCTCGGAAGATAAATAGATAAGTAAGACAACAGCAGACACGAATATACTTGAACAGTTTTTATGAGTTTGGTAAAATTCTAGGATGATGCAGTTTGAAGGTCCGAGCCACAAAAACTGATGAAGTAGATTTACCATGAATAAAGTGGAATGCAAAGTGTATAATCAACATAAAAGTTGTGGTTAAAAAGGGATAGCTGGCAAAGAGAGTGGCTATCCATAATTACCTAAACTACAAAGGCCGGCGGACAATAGAAACTCAAGCAAGTACATTATCATCTGAACGCAATACAAGTGTACTATTTATGTAAATAAATTAAACAAACTTAGTCTCAAACTAGGTGGAATCAAGAAACTTCATCTCATCTAAAGGGAACCAGAAAGAGTATGGCCGTCAAACCACGTACAGGTCAAGGAATTATCTGTGTTCAATAGAAATCATTAGGTCTAGCATGGAAGGTGCAAGAAGACAACGTTTTTTATTAAAAAAAGAAAAAAATATTAAAAAATGTTAGAAAAAAGAAAAAGAAAAGAATGGCTTCCAATAATAAAGAACACAAAGCTATATCCACTACAGGCCAGACACAAGTCAATTCTTGTATAAAAATAAATGGAGCCTTTTTGGAAGCCAAAAAAGGAATCATGTTTAGCCTACGAGAAGTGAGTCCTAAGAAATCAAAACAGACAATTTACCTAGAATACACAATATTTGGCTTTGTAACGAGCCAACCTCAGTTCGAAAAATAAATCACCGAGTCAACCAGATATGCTAATTGTTGGTCCATTTGAACTTTAGAAGATAAGACTACATCCTAAAAAATAATAATCATAAAACAATCATTCACAACTTAATAGAATATAATCATCCCGACATATCACAAGCCTTACCTTTATGATACATAATACATTCAAGAAAACAAAAAAAGGCATCCCCAAGGTTTCTGCCACTTAGCATCTGAGGTGTTTCGAATACATGATGCACAGGTCAAATGGAGCAACCTTACCATTGCACCAAGCCCCGCCCGCACGTAATACATTAACAAACACGCTCAGGCATGAAATCATGAAAATTAAAGAGAAAGAGAGGTTGAAAAAGAAATGGTAAAGTATCCAGAACAACATGCAGAAATGTTTTCCAAGCCAACGGAAAGTCATGCAGATCAATGTAACGAACAAGGTTAACAAAAAATGATTAAATGATTGAAGGATTGGAATTACCACACAGTATGTCACAAGGATATAACCATAACTGATGGCCAGCAGACAAAACAAAGAGAAATTCTTCTGGTTCTGAACTTGATCTAATATAAAAAGGCATAGGAGCTATACAGGGATTAGTCTAATAGTTCGGTTCTGATATTATGCAAATGCATTTTCAGAAGATCATGTCATTATCTCATGGGAACTGCCTATGATACTATTTGAAAGTGTACTAAGAGAACCAACCACATTTGTCAAATAAAATATTAAGCAACATACACAGCACATAAAAATGGGAGCAAAAGTAGAGGTGTCACTGTCATGATTTATAGAAAACAAGGATGTAAATGTTAGAAAAACACCACAGCTTCCCAAATTAAATGAGAGCAGAAATAAAAATGAAAAAACATATTAACTTAATTAGCCAATCACAACAAATGGGAGAAAAAGTTATCCAATGGTGAAGCAGGCATTTCAGATAACTTTATAACAAGAGACGTAAAAGAATTGCAGAAAAAAAAAGAACAATAAGATTCACACATAAACTGGTGGTAGTTCATGTAAAAGAGCCCATGTATTTATGGTCGGGATTTTGTCAAGGAGAAAATGTAAAAATGTGACACATTCGAGTATTGAGCAAACAACTCCTGACTTTTGACAAGCAAAATAGAAACTTTGAGAATTTGGGTTCTCGAAGTCAAAATCGAACCTTTATCGATACCATCTTTATCTTGAAACTATCATCAGCCTCCAAATCCAATGAATTCTTCAGGAACAACCGAAAAATTACATCAAAAAAAATTTAATTATAGTTATGTAATTAAAAAAGTGCTACAAAAATATAATCTTCAAAAAACAAGAAATTGAAAGGCAAAAAGGGAAAAGGAAGAAGAGGCTCAAATTCACCACTTCCAGAAGTTCCTCACCTATTGCTAGAGAAGTTGACACGCAAAGAAGAGGAGTAATTTCACAACTTGCCCATCATCTCATTAATATACATGCACGCAAAAAAGAGGAGAAGATCCCTGCACCTCTTCTCCTCTGGTGATGACCTCTCCAACTTACAATGAATGCAGATCGGGTGCCAGCAATGTAGTAGACCTTCCATATATGTCTCGCCTATTGCTAGAGAAGATGGCATGCAAAGAAGAGAAGAACAATTTTAGAAGTCACCCCTTGTTGCATGAATATTCATACATAAATACATCCATACACAATAAAGCGAAGAAGAAAAGGAGAAGGAACAATGCTTGAAGGGTAACTGAGAAATCACTATAGATGCTCACCTCCTCTCTCAAGTAGAAAGCTAGGAGAAAGAAGAGGTGGAAGGTTGAGCCTTGTTTACCAACATAAAAGAACCAGCTCTTTGAGAAGGCGATTATCCGTCACATTGTATGCCCGCCCATGCTCCTAATTCTTGGAACCATTATAAATACCATTTTGAACCTTATGTCTTACATGACAAGTTCACATAATCTCCAGCATTAGATAAACAGGTCTACTGCAACAAATAAATAAGGTTTACTGCAAATCCGAATATTACTCAAGAGGGTTCCCTCTCAACTCACAACCTACCAATGCTTTCAAATCAAGATCTGGTCAGAACAGGTCAGCAACAAATGGATAATTTAATCTAGTATACCAGTCTAAAAATTGGTGTCCAGCACTATTGATGCTTGTTGAACATCAGTAACAGACCAAAAAGTTAATCTGATTCAAGAAATCACAGCCTTAAGCAATAAAAGTAATACTGTGACAAATTGTTGGCAAATAAATCAAAATATACTTACAAACTTCAAGAAATACTGCAATCGGACAGTTTTTCGACCTGAGCATGTTGTTCCACCAATCAGATATGCTTGCTAAAGAGACATCAATGGTTAGGATTTATCGACAATTTCCACAGAAAATCACGAATCTAGCCCCTATAAGATGAGATGACCATGAGATGACCAAACTATTTCATCCATAGTCTAGACCAACAATGACCTACAAACAGCATCCACCATGAAAGGCTTGATCATATCATTCAAAGTTCACAGCAAGAGGCAACAAAAGCATAGAACTTACTATAATCGATCCATGAAAACACTAAAGTTATATGTGTCTCAGTCACAAAGGCAAAAAATAGCATACATAACCCCATAATGCCAACATCAAATAGATGTTGGGGCATTCTACAAACGTGGTGCGAGCAACAACAAATTAAAGTAGGTGGACAACCAATTGAATCACCAAGTCTAACGGAACCAAAAAAAGTTTGCTCAGAATTTAATGACCATCGTTCACATGTCATCAAATGGTGCAAGCAATGGCAGCGAACTGAGACAACAACCAGCACAAATCTATGTACAACAACCAAGCAAGATGAGAGATATAGAAGCAATAAAATAATCCAAACTCTTTATATGAAGAACCAGAGAAATAGTCTTAGCATCTGACGAAATAAGCCTCCAAAGAAATTCTATATAGCAACCTTTTAAGCTCAATGGTTTAGGATTTACCATGGATTTTGTTTGATTCTGGCTATTCACATTTCTTTATTTCAGTCAGTTTTTCTAGAGAATTACACTGCAAACCTAAAAAATCGAGGCATGATTAATTTCGAGGATGAAATTTATTTAAGAGGGAAAGAATAAATGTCCGGGCCCGATAGTAACTAGGCTCAATACTTTTGAGGCCCAGTTTAAGGGTATTTGCGCCAGGTCGTTAATGGGGCCGTATTGGGCCCATGATGGCAACCCTCGCCTCACGCCTGAGGATTGAAGTGACGGGCCCCAGCTGGCCAGTGGGGGGAAGGCCAGCTGTTGGGCCCTCATCCATGCAAAATGGGAGTCTGCCACCTCTCACCCAGGTTGAAAGGACAAGCCCAGCGGGCCAGAGGGAAAGGGCAGCTGTAGGCTTCGAAAGCAAGGAGGAAGGAGAGGGTGCCACCTCTCCAGGGGTCACCTCCTAAGCAAAGTTTATTTAAACTCTCAGTTTCTTAACTTAGGAGTTAATATACCCTCTTATTCCTTAGCCCTCTAGAGTACCGTACCAGAGAAGCCGAACCCTAGAGCCGAAGGTTGAAGGAGCTGAACCTCTGAAGCCCTAGGAGAGGAAGGAGGGATTTCTTGAAGGTTGTACTGCTCGTGCTATTGTGGGCGGTAGTCGGCAATAGCACGGCCGTGTCGCGGATCGTGTCCGGGGCGTGACATATGTCACTTCAGTTGTGGATATGATAAAAATAAAAAAGGGAGCAGAAATACTTTGAACACACCTGCAATTAATATAACTTATGACGTGAATGCTTTAAGGCCTGTAGCATCACGTGAAGATTGAACTTAGGTGAGATCAAATGAATAATGCTTATCGAACATTGAATTAAAACAACAAAATGCACATTATCATAGCCCAAAAAAAAAATTTGTTAGTCCGAAAATTAACTATTTATCAAAGACGGATACAATGACGGGGAGTGCAATCAACTAGCAGACCATTTCATCTACAGTTTAGACCAACAAGGACCTACAGACAGCATCTACCAAAAAAGGGTTGATCATGCCATTCAAAGTTGACAGCAAGAGGTAACAAATGCAAAGAAATTACCATAATCCATCCATGAAAATACTAAAGTTAAGTGTCTCAATCACAGCGGCAAAAAACAGCATACAAAACCACAAAATGCCTACATTAAATAGATGTTCGGGCATTCCACAAACGTGGTGCGTGCAACAACATATTAAAGCAGGTGGACAACCAATTGCATCGCCAAGACTACCGGACCCAAAAAAAGTTTGCTCAAAATTTGATGACCATCAATTACGTGCCACCAAACGGAGCAAGCAATGGCAGCCAACCGAAACAACCACCAGCATAAATTCATGTACAACAACCAAGAAGGACGAGAGATATAGAAGCAATAAAATAATCCAAACTCTTTCTATGAAGAACTAGAGAACTAGTCCTAGCATTTAACGAAATAAGCATCCGAAGAAATCCTATATAGCAACCTTTTAAGCTCAATGGTTTTGAATTTCCCGTGGATTTAGAATGTCAGAGATCATTTCACATGCCAGAACGTCAACAATTGAAAAGAGGGAGAGAGAGCACAATGAAACAATATAGAACATAACCTCCAGAACCAATTGAATCACCAAGGCTAATGGAACCAAAAAAAAGTTTGCTCAAAATTTGATGATCATCGTTCACATGTCATCAAATGGAGCAAGCAATGGTAGCGAACTAAGACAACAACCAGCACAAATCTATGTACAACAACCAAGCAAGATGAGAGATATAGAAGCAATAAAATAATCCAAACTCTTTATATGAAGAACCAGATAAATAGTCTTAGCATCTGACGAAATAAGCCTCCAAAGAAATTCTATATAGCAACCTTTTAAGCTCAATGGTTTAGGATTTCCCATGGATTTTGTTTGATTCTGGCCATGCACATTTCTTTATTTCAGTTAGTTTTTCTAGAGAATTACACTGCATACCTAAGAATAGAGGTATGATTAATTTCGAGGATGAAATTTATTTAAGAGGGAAAGAATGTAACATCCGGGCCTGATACTAACTGGGCCCAATACTTCTGAGGCCCAGTTTAAGGGTATTTGGGCTCGGTCGTTATAGGGGCCGTATTGGGCCCATGGATGGCAACCCTCACCTCACGCCTGAGGACTGAAGTGACGGGCCCCCGCTGGCCAATAGGGGGGAAGACCAGCTGTTGGGCCCTCATCCATGCAAAATGGGAGTCTGCCACCTCACCCAGGTTGAAAGGACAAGCCCAGCTGGCCTGAGGGAAAGGGCATCTGTAGGCTTCCGGAGCAAGGAGGAAGGAGAGGGTGCCGCCTCTCCAACGGTCACCTCCTAAGCAGAGTTTATTTAAACTCTCAGTTTCTTAACTTAGGAGTTACTATACCCTCTTATTCCTTAGCCCTCTCGAGTACTGTACCAGAGAAGCCGAACCCTAGAGCCGAAGGTTGATGGAGCTGAACCTCTGAAGCCCTAGGAGAGGAAGGAGGGATTTCTTGAAGGGTGTACTGCTCGGCTGTAGCCCACCCGGAGCAAGGTATGACCTGATTTACTTAAATGGGTTTAAACAAAATAAAAAGAGGGAAAGTTCCTCTGTGGAATGTTTCTCCCCTCTGTTTCAACAGTAAAACAGAGGAAAAAAGACTCTGGCACAGAGATGGAAGAAGAAATACCTGTACTACCTTATATGATACACAGCAAATATTTTAAATATATGACAGTTTGACAAGTCTGACTACCCTATTACCCATGTATGAGGCTTCGTGCTATTGTGGGCGGTAGTCGGCAATAGCACGGCCATGTCACGGATCCGGGTCCGGGGCGTGACATATGTCACTTCAGTTGTGGATATGATAAAAATAAAAAAGGGAACGGAAATACTTTGAACACAACTGCAATTAATATAACTTATGACGTGAATGCTTTAAGGCCTGTAGCATCACGTGAAGATTGAACTTAGGTGAGATCAAATGAATAATGCTTATCGAAAAAATGAATTAAAACAACAAAATGCACATTATCATAGCCCCAAAAAAAAAATTTGTTGATCCGAAAATTAACTATTTATCAAAGACAAATACAATGGCAGAGAGTGCAATCAACTAGCAGACCATTTCATCCACAGTTTAGACCAACAGGGACCTACAGACAGCATCTACCAAAAAAGGGTTGATCATATCATTCAAAGTTGACAGCAAGAGGTAACAAACGCAAAGAAATTACCATAATCCATCCATGAAAATACTAAAGTTATATGTGCCTCAGTCACAGCGGCAAAAAACAGCATACAGAACCACATAATGCCAACATTAAATAGATGTTCGGGCATTCCACAAATGTGGTGCGTGCAACAACATATTAAAGCAGGTGGACAACCAATTGCATCACCAAGACTACCGGACCCAAAAAAAGTTTGCTCAAAATTTGATGACCATCAATTACGTGTCATCAAACGGAGCAAGCAATGGCAGCCAACCGAAACAACCACCAGCAGAAATTTATGTACAACAACCAAGCAGGACGAAAGATATAGAAGCAATAAAATATCCAAACTCTTTCTATGCAGAACTAGAGAACTAGTCATAGCATTTAACGAAATAAGCATCCAAAGAAATCCTATATAGCAACCTTTTAAGCTCAATGGTTTAGAATTTCCCATGGATTTAGAATGTCAGAGATCATTTCACATGCCAGAACGTCAACAATTGAAAAAAGGGAGAGAAAGCACATCGAAACAATATAGAACATAACCTCCAGAACCAAATTAGATGGAGTCCCACCAACAACCAAGAATACCAAATCTAGATTGAACAAACACCGATCAAAATATTATCTCACTATTATTCAAGTCCAGAGAGAACTTAAAGCAAAGTTGACAAAATAAAATATCTGAACCAAGTTCAAAACTTTTGAAGATATACTGAAGAAAAGGGAGAGAGGGAGAGAGACTTTGACCAAGATCTCCCCACTTCCTACACTCTCCACCTAAATCTACTTTAAAATCTCTCGGAAACACAACCGTAAAAAGAATATTGAAAACAAAAATCCCAGCAATTTGAAAGCAGGGAAGGGGAAGATGGAGAGGGGGGCTCTGATTCACCGATTGATCTGCAACTAATAAATCAAAATGGCTGCAAATAGTTGCCTGCAAGATTGCCTTGCCGTCAAGAGAATAACTGCTTTCCTCTCAATTGTAGCGAAACCCTCGAGCAAGAATCATCATAGCCTCCTTGTAAAGAACCCAAAAGCAGCGCCGCTCTCCCAATTTGGGAAACAAAGAAGAATAAAAAAGCAAAAGAGAAGGCACATAAACAAAGAGAAAAAGATAACAAGAAGCACAACATCGCGACCATTATCCACCCGGGAGACCAAGAACAAGTAGGAGGAGAAGAAATAGAATACCAGCAAATCTTGAGAAAGAGAACTAGAAGCCGACCTAGGAAAAAGATCCCACAATGTCTTCTTCTCCTCCCCCCTTCTAACCATGGCCGCTGCTCGGATGTCTGCGAAACAGCAGACATTCAAAAGCTGCTCGCTCTACCGCTACCGAAGACGACATAACCGCCAGCACCAAACTATTTCATCCACAGCTTAAGAGTTTAGACCAACAGTGACCAACAAACATTATCCACCTTGAAAGGCTTGATCATATCATGACAGGAAGAGGCGACAAAAGCACAGAAATTACTATAATACATCCATGAAAACACTAAAGTTTTATGTGTGTCTCAGTCACAGTGGCAAAAACAGCATACAGAACCACATAATGCCGACTTTAAATTGATGTTCAGGCATTCCACAAATGTGGTGCTTGCGACAACAAATTAAAGCAGGTGGACAACCAATTGCATCACCAAGACTAACGGACCTAAAAGAAGTTTGCTCAAAATTTGATTAACATCATTCACATGTCATCAAATGGAGCATGCAATGGCAGCCAACCAAAACAACAACCAGCACAAATTATCTACAACAACCAAGCAGGATGAGAGAAATAGAAGCAATAAAATAATCCAAACTCTTTACATGAAGAACCATCGAACTAGTCTTAGCATTTAGCGAAATAAGCCTCCGAAGAAATCCTATATAGCAACCATTTAAGCTCAATGATTTAGGATTTCCTATGGATTTAGCATGTCAGAGATCATTTCACATGCTATAACATTAACAATTGAAAAGAGGGAGAGATTGCACATCGAAGCAATATAAACATAACCTCCAAAACCAAATTAGACAGAATATCACCAACAACCAAGAATACCAAATCCAGATTGAACAAACAGCGATCAAAATATTATCTCTCCATCATTCAAGTCCAGAGAGAACCAAGTTCAAAACTTTTGAAGATATACTGAAGAAAAGGGAGAGAGGGAGAGGAGACTTTTACCAAGATCTCCCTAGTTCCTACACTCTCCACCTAAATCTACATTAAAATCTAAATTAAAATCTCTCAAAAAGAATATTGAAAAACAAAACTCCCAGCAATTTGAAAGCAGAGAAGGGGAAGATGGAGGGAGAGGCTTAGATTCACCAATTGATCTGCAACTAATAAATCAAAACAGCTGCAAACGGTTGCTTGCAGAACAACAGCAGCAGACCATCCAAGATTGCCTCACCGTCAAGAGAATAGTTACTTTCCTCTCAAAATGTAGCAAAACCCTCATCCAAGAATCATCCAGCCTCTTTGTATAGAACACAAAAGCAATGCCGCTCTCCCAGTTTGCGAAACAATGAAGAAGAAGAAAAGCCAAATAGAAGAAACATAAGCAATGCTGCTCTCCCAGTTGTATAGGGATTAGTCTAATAGTTCTGAGATTATGCA
Organism: Phoenix dactylifera; assembly: GCF_009389715.1. NCBI lineage: Eukaryota > Viridiplantae > Streptophyta > Magnoliopsida > Arecales > Arecaceae > Phoenix > Phoenix dactylifera. The sequence continues at coordinate 23,484 of NW_024068835.1, forward strand.
AATGCATTTTCAGAAGATCATGTCCTTGTCTCATGGCAACGGCAAATGATACTATTTGAAAGTTGTGCTAAGAGAACCAAACAATTTTGTCAAATAAAAGATTAAGCAACATACACAGCACATAAAAATGGGAGCAAAAGTAGTGGTGTCCCTATCATGATGTACAGAAAACAAGGATGTAAATGTCAGCAAAAGACCAGAGCATCCAAATTAACTGAGGGCAGAAAAAAAAATGAAAAAACAACTTAAATTAATTTGTCAAGATTCAAACGCAACAAATGGGAGAAAAAGTTATCCAATAGTGAAGCAGGCATTTCAATTAACTTAATAACAAGAGACCTAAAAGAATTGCAGAAAAATAATAGTATAATAAGATTCACAAATAAACCGGTAGTCCATGTAAAAGAGCCCATCTATTTATGGTCAGGATTTTGTTATGTCACTTCAGTTGTGGATATGATAAGAATAAAAAAGGAACAGAGATACTTTAGAACCCAACTACAATTAATATAAGTTATGACATAAATGCTTTAAGGCCTGTAGCATCACGTGAAGATTAAACTTAGGTGAGATCAACTAAATAATGCTTACTGAACAACGAATTAAAACAACAAAATGCACATTACCATACCCAAAAAATATTGTTGGATTGAAAATTAATTATTTATCAATGCCTGATACAATGACATGAAGTGCGATCATCCAGCAGACTATTTCATCCACAGTTTAGACTTTAGACCAACAGAGACCTAGAAACAGCATCTACCATGAAAGGCATGACTAATTAAAAATGGGGGCAAAAGTAGTGGTGTCACTATCATGATGTACAGAAAACAAGGATGTAAATGTCAGCAAAAGACCAGAGCATCCCAAATTAAATGAGAGTAGAAATAAAAATGAAAAAAACAAATTAAATTAATTAGTCAATCGCAACCAAGTTCAAAACTGTTGAAGATATACTGAAGAAAAGGGAGAGAGGGAGGCTGAACCAAGTTCCCCACTTCCTTGACTCTCCACCTAAATCTATTTTAAAATCTCTCAAAAATTCAAGAAACCCTTAAAAAAGAATCTTGAAAACAAAAAGCCCAGCAATTAGAAAGCAGAGAAGGCGAAGATGAAGAGGGAGGCTGAAATTCAAGGAACTCTCAAAACTAAGTGCACTTAAACATAATGGAGAGGAGATCCATGACTTACTGTGTAATGCATAAATTACAGGAACGGTGATTCTATATCCCACCATAATCAACACAAAATCACATGGATAGCATGCCAATAACAAGTGTAGAAAAATGCAGAATTTATATAACTATTGGCGACATAATTCAGTTATCACAGAGCTTACTTAATTATAAGAATATAAAAACTAAGATGCCATAAAATAGGTGCCTCCCTCTCTTGAAAAGCGGGAGGAATACTTAGTAAGTATGAATGGGAAACTAAATACATGGTGACTTGATCAAGAGAAAAAAAACATAGTTGGCTTCTAGAAAAAAGAAGCATGTGAAAACTCAAAAGACAGAATTTAAAGCCACCACAGAGGGGCTAGGGCTTCCGGTGGAGACGAAGGAGGGGGGGGGGGGAGAGAGAGAGAGAGAGAGGATGGAGGCGAAGAGGCGGGAAAACTCTGGAAAGAAAAACGGAGGAGGTGGTGGCGCCACCAGAGGGAGGAGGAGAAAAAGAAAATAAAAGAAAATAAAGAAAGAAAAAGAGGGGAAAAAAAAAGGAGGATCGTACCTGGGTCTCTCGCGCCTCCTTCTCGGTCACGGTGGTTCTCCTCCTCCGCCGTGGTCGGATCGGGGTAAGGGAGGTCCCCGGAGACTAAAACTCACTCCGGCATCACTTTGGAGGAGGTTTAGGCCCTCCCTCTCCCACTGCTCCCACCCTGGAGAAGGGCACCCCTCGGCCGCAGTCGCCGGAGCGGCTGCAGGCCGAGGAAGCGTCCGCCTCCTCAGGGGAGCTCCCAGGGGCTCGGCCCCACCTCGGGGACCCCGTTCGATTCCTCCGGCACCACTTCGGAGGAGGTCCAGGGCCCCCTACCCTTTCCCTTCTCCCGCTCCGAGGTGGGAGCATCTCCCGGAGGAGGCTCGCCCCACGGTGGCACGGCGAGAGGGAGAAGAGGAGGTGGGAGGGGGGAAGCAAAGAGAGAGAGGAAGGAGGGGAGAAGGGCTCGGCCGGAGGTGAAAGAAGAAGAAAGAAAGGGGCTAGGGCTTCCGGTGGAGACGAAGGAAGGGGGGCGAGAGAGAGAGAGAGAGAGAGAGGATGGAGGCGAAGAGGCGGGAAAACTCTGGAAAGAAAAACGGAGGAGGTGGTGGCGCCACCACAGAGGGAGGAGGAGAAAAAGAAAATAAAAGAAAATAAAAGAAAATAAAGAAAGAAAAAGAGGGGAAAAAAAAGGAGGATCGTACCTGGGTCTCTCGCGCCTCCTTCTCGGTCACGGTGGTTCTCCTCCTCCGCCGTGGTCGGATCGGGGTAAGGGAGGTCCCCGGAGACTAAAACTCACTCCGGCATCACTTGGGAGGAGGTTTAGGCCCGCCCTCTCCCACTGCTCCCACCCTGGAGAAGGGCACCCCTCGGCCGCAGTCGCCGGAGCGGCTGCAGGCCGAGGAAGCGTCCGCCTCCTCAGGGGAGCTCCCAGGGGCTCGGCCCCACCTCGGGGACCCGTTTGACTCCTCCGGCACCACTTCGGAGGAGGTCCAGGGCCCCCTACCCTTTCCCTTCTGCCGCTCCGAGGTGGGAGCATCTCCCGGAGGAGGCTCGCCCCACGGTGGCACGGCGAGAGGGAGAAGAGGAGGTGGGAGGGGGGAAGCAGAGAGAGAGAGGAAGGAGGGGAGAAGGGCTCGGCCGGAGGTGAAAGAAGAAGAAAGAAAGGGGCTAGGGCTTCCGGTGGAGACGAAGGAAGGGGGGAGCGAGAGAGAGAGAGGATGGAGGCGAAGAGGCGGGAAAACTCTGGAAAGAAAAACGGAGGAGGTGGTGGCGCCACCACAGAGGGAGGAGGAGAAAAAGAAAATAAAAGAAAATAAAGAAAGAAAAAGAGGGGAAAAAAAAAAGGAGGATCGTACCTGGGTCTCTCGCGCCTCCTTCTCGGTCACGGTGGTTCTCCTCCTCCGCCGTGGTCGGATCGGGGTAAGGGAGGTCCCCGGAGACTAAAACTCACTCCGGCATCACTTTGGAGGAGGTTTAGGCCCTCCCTCTCCCACTGCTCCCACCCTGGAGAAGGGCACCCCTCGGCCGCAGTCGCCGGAGCGGCTGCAGGCCGAGGAAGCGTCCGCCTTCTGCGGCTCCGAGGTGGAAGCATCTCCCGGAGGAGGCTCGCCCCACGGTGGCACGGCGAGAGGGAGAAGAGGAGGTGGGAGGGGGGAAGCAAAGAGAGAGAGGAAGGAGGGGAGAAGGGCTCGGCCGGAGGTGAAAGAAGAAGAAAGAAAGGGGCTAGGGCTTCCGGTGGAGACGAAGGGGGGGGGGGGGCGAGAGAGAGAGAGAGAGAGAGGATGGAGGCGAAGAGGCGGGAATACTCTGGAAGAAGGACCTTAACGGTTACGGCATAACGGGGCGGATCCTGGTTCGGGTCCAAAACCCGTTAAGCCCAATAAAAAGTAATTGGCTTAGCTAAATCTGGCTAAGCCCGGTCCCAAACAGATTAGGCTAAGGCTGGACGAGCCTAAATTGTAGACCAAGTTAAATGCGAATTAAATCAAGCCCAAATTCAGTTGGGTCCGAACCCAATTAAGCTGAGCTAGTCCTAGCAGGCCCAATTCAATCTGAATCAAGCCTAATTCAACTAATTAGAGACCAAATTGGCTTTGGACCGACCCTAATTCAAGCCCAAATGATTTAAAATGATACTAGACCAAGGTTAGACCCAATTAGACCTTGAACTGAGCCTAATGACCCAATCAGAAGACCAATTTGACAAATGGTCTACATTTTGCGCCAAAACTATAAATGAATTATTTAGCAATGAAATCTTATCCTTGCCAAAAAATCAAAATCTGTTTGCAATGAAACTTATTCAGTCACCATATATAAAAAAGATTAGTGATGAAACTAATTTGTCACCAAAAAACTCTAGATTTTTTTTTTTTCATTTTTGCATCCACATATAAACATTTGGGAACAATTCATTTTGCTTTGCAAGTCTTGCAGCCATGCACCATATTTTAAGACTTGTCAAAGTAATGGGCCAAATAATGTATTTTATCTGTTGATGCACCTTTTTTCCCCTTCACAACCAGCTTAATGTGTTGCTAGTGGCCCTGCAAGAACTTCGGAAGAGGGAACAATGTACACCAGCAGTGGTGCCATACATCTGTAAACAAACTGAAAAGAGCATCTCTAAATCTTACTGAGTCCCACCCCCAATTGATTGAGTCACCCTTATATTTATTTATATAAATAAAGACATAGCATATATCCTCTATATAGATCATAGGATTACTCTATGAATAGGTCAATTCTCTAAGGCCTTCGCATTCCTAATCCTATAGGGCCGGACGGCTTTGTTTGCCCTAGCTTGGCGAATCACATCCCACCCCTGCTTTTCGACGACTTTCCATTTTTCTTCGTATTTTCTTCCTATTTGACTAATTGGACTCCCTCGTCACAGTCTTCTTTTTTCCGAGTAAGAATTGCTTGCCTCGACTAGTGTGAAAGAGTGAGACGAACGAGACCAAGGCCATATAGAGTAACAGCTAATAAAAGAAGCTATTATGTCCATTCGAAAACCAATGGTCGCTTAATTGCTAAATTGACTCAAATCCTACGAGCAAAGAAAGATAGGATCCCAAGTAAGTTTAGAAAAAATATTTTAATAGTATTTTTGCGAGACCCTGGAACTGGCCGGTCCACTTGACCGGCCCAGCACCAAACTTTCGGCCTCACGGCCTCACGTGCGTTGCACGTGAGGGGGCGTGATCAAGGGGAGAATCATCCCGCAGAAGCCGAGAACACCTGGTTATTTTAGGGCTTCTTCCTCCTCCTTTGAAGCCATCCAAAGTCGAGCCGCCACGCCCAACTGGTTAGGGGTTCTCCTTCTTCTTCGTGTTGCCGCCCAAGAGAGAGGGAGGAGAGCCATTAAAGTAGCAAGTTGGGTGCTCTTCTTCCTCCATTTGCCGCTGGAAGGAAGCCGCCGGATCTTCGCCAGGGCTGAGGTAAGGATTCCTAGCCTTCACCTCTTTGTTATACCATTTGAAAAAAAAAGAAGAAAGAAAGAAGAAGAGAGGGAAGAAGGAGAAGGCCGACCACCGCGGGCACTTCTTCTTCTCCCGTGCGCATGCCTCCTCCGCGGGAAGAAGGAGAGGGTCGGCCGCCGCGAGCGTCGCCGGCCTCGACTTGGCCTCTCCCGGGCTCACCGACCTCCCTTCGCGAGAGAAGAAAGAAGAAGAAAGAAAGAGGGGGAAGGAGAGGAAGTCGGGTGAAGAGAAGAGGAGGAGAAAGAAAAAGAAAAAAAAAAGAAAGAAAGGGGGGAAGGAAGAGAGGAGTCTGGAGAAGAAGCGAAGAAAAGAAAAGAAAAGGAAAGGAAAGGAAAAGGAAAGAAAAGAAAAGAAAAAAGAAAAGGAAAGGAAAGAAAAGAAAAAGGAAAAGAAAGAGAATATATATATATATATCTTTATATATATATATATAAAGGGAGGGAGGTGGTTTACGGGTATGAACCCGAACTCGGAGAGCTAGGCACTTCTGCAGGCTCGATCATGGAAGGATGTTAAAATTTAAGTTATATAGATATATATAACTTAAATTTTAAAAGAAGAATATGATTTTTGGATATTAGGTTTTGCGAGGGATTTGCGTAATTAATTGGATTTGTTGTGGATCTCATTCGCAAGGTAAGTAATGTAACCTTTTTCTAGATTTATCGGTAAGTTATAAATATTTTCTCGAGTTGAGTTATCCTTGATTTACAAATTCGATGCATAGTGTTATATGTCTATTTTTAGAATATTGTATAATTCTGATTGAACATATTTGCTTTCGACTTGATTGTGTTTGATTGATTCGATATCATATTTTCGGTTTAGAAAATTGAACGTAATGCAAGAAAAGATAATAATAACTCGTAATAGATTCGGACTCGCAGTTGGGCTATGTTGAGGACCCCGCCAATAGAGGCTAATACATTGGTATCGTAAGAAGATTAGTCGGTGATATGACCCTGCCACAGGAAACATATGGTCATAGTTCTTGGCTGTTGAGTTGAATTCTGGTAAATTGAAAGAAATTAAGATATGAATGATATTTGGTTTTGACACTGCATGTTTTTATAACTAAAATATGAAATAGAGAATTAATTGAACTTCAACCTCGCTATGTTGAGAACCCCGCCAATGGAGGCAGCTACGTTGGCAATTGACTGTCCTGAAGGACGACAGGTATTAATCTAGTTCCAATATTTATTTCTATTTATTGTCTAGCTATGCCCACTGCTCCTTGTTAGACAACTTATTATGCTGCTAGAAAAGATTAAATAGTTACATAACAATTTTTTTTGATTAATTGTCAAAAGAAGAATATGAGCTTTTGAATTTCGAAAGTGTTCACACGGATTAAGACATAATAATGAATGTACCAATAAGCAAGTAATTCTAGGAGAAAAAAATCTCTAGACTTGACACGGGTATGTTGAGGTTTAAATCAGAGCGTGCAGAGGAAGTGTGGTGAATAGAATTATTTGACATTGGTTAAACAAGATGACTTTGATTTGAAGAGTGTTATGACTTGATTTGGAAGAAGTATTATTCTTGAACTGCATGTACAAAAATTTCATAGATTAAATTTCTTTTAAGGGAGGAAGGATGTGGGACCCTGGAACGGAGCCCAGTCCACTTGACCAGCCCAGCTCCAAACTTTCGGCCTCACGTGCGTTGCATGTGAGGGGGCGTGATGAAGGGGAAGCCAGGAATGCCTGGTTATTTTTAGGGCTTCTTCCTCCTCCTTTGAAGCCATCCAAAGCGGAGCTGCCATGCCCAACTGGTTGGGGGTTCTCCTTCTTCTTCGTGTTGCCGCCCAAGAGAGAGGGAGGCGAGCCATTAAAGCAATGGGTTGGGTGCTCTTCTTCCTCCGTTTGCCGTCGGAAGGAAGCCGCCGGATTTTTGCCGAGGCTGAGGTAAAGATTCCTAGCCTTCACCTCTTTGTTATACCATTTGAAAAAAAAAGAGAAAGAAAGAAAGAAGAAGAGAGGGAAGAAGGAGAAGGCCGACCGCTGCGGGCTCTTCTTCTCCCATGCGCATGCCTCCTCCGCGGGAAGAAGGAGAGGGCCGGCCGCCGCGGGCATCGCCGGCCTCGACTTGGCCTCTCCCAAGTTCGCCGACCTCCCTTTGCGGGAGAAGAAAGAAGAAGAAAGAAAGCGGGGGAAGGAGAGGAAGTCGGGTGAAGAGAAGAGGAGGAGAAAGAAAAAGAAAAAAAGAAAGGGGGGAAGGAAGAGAGGAGTTGGGAGAAGATTCTGGAGAAGAAGAGAAGAAAAGAAAAGAAAAAGAAAAGAAAAGGAAAGAAAAGAAAAGAAAAGAAAAGAAAAGGAAAAGAAAAAGAAAAAGAAAGAGAAAAGGATATATATATATATATATAAAGGGAGGGAGGTGGTTTACGGGTATGAACCTGAACTCGGAGTGCTAGGCACTTCTGCAGGCTCGACCATGGAAGGATGTTAAAATTTAAGTTTTATATATATATATATATATATATATATAGTGATGAATTTTAAAAGAAGAATATGATTTTTGGATATTAGGTTCTGTGAGGGATTTGCGTAATTAATTGGATTTGTTGTGGATCTCGTTCATAAGGTAAGTAATGTAACCTTTTTCTAGATTTATTGGCAAGTTATAAATATTTTCTCGAGTCGAGTTATTCTTGATTTACAAATTCGATGCATGGTGTTATATGTCTATTTTTAGAATATTGTATAATTCTGATTGAACATATTTGCTTTCGACTTGGATTGTGTTTGATTGATTCGATATCATATTTTCGGTTTAGAAAATTGAACGTAATGCAAGAAAAGAATAAGAACTCGTAATAGATTTGGACTCGCAGTCGGGCTATGTTGAGAACCCTGCCAATAGGGGCTAATACATTGGTACCGCAAGAAGATTAGTCGGTGATATGACCTTGCCACAGGAAACATGTGGTCATAGTTCTCGGCTGTTAAGTTGAATTCTGATAAATTGAAAGAAATTGAGATATGAACGATATTTGGTTTTGACGCTGCATGTTTTCATAACTGAAATATGAAATAGAGAACTAATTGAACTTCGACCTAGCTATATTGAGGACCCCGCCAATGGGGGCAGATACGTTGGCAATTGACTATCCTGAAGGACTCACCGCGAGAAGATTAGTCGGTATTGATGACCCTGCCACAGGAAACATGTGGTCATAGTCCAGGATCGACAAGATGAATTGAATATGTGAAAGAATCTCGAAACCGTGAAAAGAATCTTAAGAATTTAAGAAATATTTGATTTGTATCTTAGAACTGCATATATATTTATTTTCTGCATATTATTGCCTGATTTATCTAGCTAGAGTGTTTGTTACTTACTGGGCTGTTTAGATCATTATACAATTTATTGTTGTTTTACAGATCTCGAGAACTAGTCTATTGAGGTTTCAAAATGGGAGGGCGACTAGAAGGATTGTGGCACAAGCTATCTTAAATTAGGGTTATTTAAGTTGAACTATTATCTTGGACATTTATTATAATTGTTAGACATTGCTAGGTTTTGTTATTTTAAGAACTAAGTTTTGCATGTTGGTAAATTATTGTTCCGCTGCATATTTAGAACTGTGAGACTTTATGACTTGAGTTAGTCAATGAAATAAGATTGCATTTATTTAGTTGAATTATTTTAAATTTATATAAATTGAGATGTTGGCTAAGATGCCTTGCATGCTCGTGGGGAGAGTTTCCTACTGGTGTGCGGCGGTTGGCGCGACCCTTGGCTCGCGATTTCGGGCTGGGGGCGTGGCAATTTTAGTCATTTTGAAAAGGCAATACCTTCATCACTGCTTGCTATCATCAAAGAGTGTCAAAAGTTCTCATGGTTGTAAGGCCGTATCCAGCATATGTATTGGTACCACTAAACTTATTGTTGCTACTTGTTCACACTGAGGGTGAAATGACTTGAAACAATCAGTGCATTGTTGCCAGTTCAGCATTCTGGCAGCTCAAGTGGTTCCAAATATTTTCTTTCCTAAGGTGCAGCTTAATTTAGTTGTCAGAGTAGTTACAAAGGATAATCAAATTAAATAAACCTGCTTTTATTCCATAGCGTTTTCTTTATATGTTCATAATCTTTGTGCTCTTGTTAAAAATGTTTTTTTTTCTATTAGAGAACCAGCACTTGTGAAGAGAATTGGGGCTGCAACTGCTCTTGAAGTGAGAGCAACAGGTATTCCTTATGTTTTCGCTCCATGTGTTCGATAACAATGACATAAAACCATTATGTTGCTGTGAATTTTGGTTCTTACAGAAAAGATAAATAAGCTAAACATATCTCACGGAGAACATCCAGGACCATTCAGTTTCAGTCTTCTTCTGCTCGAGCCTTGTGCAGGTTTGTAGAGATCCAAGATGGGGTCGCTGCTATAAAAGCTACAGCGACGATCCAAAAATTGTCCAAGCAATGACAGAGATCATCCCTGGCCTGCAAGGAGAAATTCCAGCAAATTGTCCTTGTAGATCGGTTCGGTACGTCCGGTATGGAGATTGGTTCGGCATACCTCTCAGGTGCTCTTCGCGCTCTATTTGACCTTTGAAGAGGAGATGTGTGTTGTGGTTGTACCTTATCCATGGGTACATTTGGTTGAGGAATATCTTGTGTCTCCATTTGTAGGTCTTGAAGATGGATCTTCCTAACACTTCATGCTACACCGAAGATGGATCTTCCTAACACTCTTTATGCTTTTATTTTAAAAGGCTTGTAGCCAATTTGCATGCCTCTCCAAAAGATAAAAATTAAGAACACAGTCCCTAATGCAATGCTATGTGGTGGATTCCAAACCCTAGATCTATCTACTCTAATAAATTTCAATTCGCACTCATAGTTTAATTTAGTTAAATCAAGTTAGCAAATCCTTCTTCTTGATTTATTTTTAAAAGAAAAATAACTTATTCTTCAATCCCTGTGGACCGACACCCGTAATCACTATCCGACAGGATACGTGCTATTGCGTGGTTTATTTTCAAAATTGAAGAACCGATCAAATTTTTGGCGCCGTTGCCGGGGATTGCTAGCATAGTTATTTTTCCTATCATTAAAAAAAATTAATTAATTAAAAAAACTTTCAAAAAAATATATATCTAAAATAAAATAAAAAATTATTTTCTATTATTGTTACTTTTTTTATCTCCTTTTTCTCTTCTACTAATTTTTTTTTAAAATTTTTCTTTTGGTCTTATTTGATCAGGAATCGAAGAGGAGATCTGGGCTATCAAAAAGGAATGCTTTAGAGGTTTGCTTAAAAAAATTTTAAATTGCTGGAAAAATTCCCTTTGGTAACCTCTAAACCTTTCTTATTTAAATTAATTATTAGCTTGAAATTTTGTGGTGATTGTTTGATTTTAATTTCAGCAAAAGTGTGAATGCATGCTTGATATACATACACAAATTAATCCGCACATGGTAAGGGCAATCATCCCAACAAGATAAGAGCCGGATTTTATCATCGGACTCTTGCCCAACTTAGGTGAACTCAATCTCACATAGTGTCAGCTTAATTAAAATCAATTAGACATTGGCTCCTAGGGACATTCGAGCTCAATAGGACGAATATCACCGAAAGTTGCACCAATTTCGCTCTGTGGCTTAGTTGATGTCTAGGCAAGCTTTGTCCCTATAAGGGAGACAATTCATCTGTTCGAGGCAAGTGGGTTTTAAGTGGAACCTTTGCGAACGCATCGTGACCCCTCTACTTACCTAGGAGCTTACCTGGTCAACTCGGTTCATTAGACCGGATTGGAGGCTTAGGTGCCCTCTTCAAACCAGTTAGGAGCTGTCTAGTGGTTTTAGGACAAATACAAGGATTTATGTGTTTTTCTTTTATTGCATGCTTGATTGATCAAGTACTAGTGTATGCAAGGAAGTCGTTCTAGAGTATGTGACCTATTACCTTTTGACCCTGAAATAGAACGGACCCTTAGAAATATTCGAGCTGAAATCAAAACCTTAGAATCATTCCCACTCCTGAGATGGCTGAAGAACAACCAAACTCCTGAGGGAGTACTTTACTCCCACCATTTACACTTCCCCATCTTGCATTCGATTACCTGAAGTAGCAGCCGTACAATATGAATAAAATCTAGTGTGATCCAAATGCTCCCATCTTTTTATGGGCTCACCAATGAAAGACCATATAAACACCTAGATGAATTCCTTGAGATTTGCACTACTGTCAAGATCTAGAACTTTACTGATGCTGCTCTAAAACTTAGATTATTCCCTGCTCCTAAAATTAGAGCCACATTAATTCTTTATCCAATGATTCGTTCTTTCAAATCAACCTAAAAAATACATGAGAACAAACCAGTTAATGAAGCTTCTCCCATGAGGAGAGGAATTCTACTTTGAAAATCTAATGAAACTCCTCTCCCAACTAGTGCAATGTTCTTGGGATTGACTAACGCACCGTCTCGATCTGGATCATTATGCTGCAATGAGGATGGCATGCAAATTTGAAATCTATGAAAACTCCTCCATGTTCTTTCTCGAAATAAGTCATTCTATGGACCTGTCTAGCAAGGTAGATGCATTGTCCCATAAGATTGACCAACTGATGATAGGTGGACATTACATGAACTCTTCCCAAGCACAAGTGTGTACTATCTATTCTAGCCCATCCCACCCTATTCATGAGTGCCCTTCAGCGCCCCAATTCCCCGAACTCGTGCAAGAACACATCAATGCTGCTCAAACACAGCCTAGATCGGGTACTGACCCATTTTCCAATACATATAATCCGGGATGGCGAAATCATCCAAATTTTTCTTGGAAGCAGCAAGCTTCGAACACAGCCCAACCCTATTCCCAAAATTTTCAAAATCCTCAGAATTTTCAAACCCCACAAAATATTCATCCCTACCGTCCCTCGATTCAATTTCAACACACTCCTCCTCCACCCCAAAGAAACACAGCCTTTGAGGAGAAAGTGTTGAACGCCCTTCAAGGTTTGGAAACCATTACACAATTGGTGCACTCTCACACGCAATCCATCGCCAAGCTAGAATCCCAAATGGGGCAACTAGCTAATGCACTGAACAAGCGAGAGAAACGAAAGCTTCCAAGCCAACCACTAAGTAATCCTAGGGGACAATATATGGCTCAAGAAAATCAATTAAATGCAATTCATCAGGAACAAGCCAATGCTTTGACTACCCTAAGGAGTGGACGTGTAGTAGACAATAAGATTGGGGAAGATAACAATAAGGAAGATGAAGAAGAGGATAGACATGTGTCAAATAAAAATCTAAAATCTTCTTATTCTTCAGCTAGTCCACCTTCTGCCAAAACTCACATCCCAAAGGCCCCATTTCCTGAAGCTCTTAATTCACCCTCTCCCTTTGGCAAGAAGGGAACTTCACTAGAGGAGATGATGGAGGTTTTCAAACAAGTGAAAATCAACCTTCCGCTTCTTGATGCTATTAGACAAGTTCCCTCCTATGCCAAATTTCTCAAAGACCTTTGTACACAAAAGCGAAAATCTAGGGCACATGTGCCTAAAAAGATCTTCCTAACTGAGCAAGTGAGTTCTATTCTCCAACACAACACTCCTCCAAAATTCAAAGATCCTAGTGCTCCCACCATCTCCTGTGTCTTAGGAAATAATTTCATTGATCGAGCACTCTTAGATCTAGGGGCAAGTGTCAACCTTTTACCTTATTCAGTTTATGAGAAACTTGGTTTAGGTGAGTTAAAACCAACCTCGGTATCCCTTCAATTGGCTGATCGATCTGTAAAAACACCACGTGGGATAATTGAAGATGTTCTTGTCAAGGTAGACAAATTCTATTATTCAGTAGATTTCATTGTCCTTGATATGGAGTATGAGCCTAATCCTAAGAAACAAATCCCCGTGATCCTTGGGCGGCCCTTTTTAGCAACAGCCAATGCATGCATCAATTGTAGAACAGGGGTAATGAACATATCATTTGGGAACATGAAGGTAAAATTAAATGTGTTCAATGCGGCCGACCAACCCGCGAGGGAAGTTGAGTGTTTTATGATAGACAAAATAGATGACCTCATAAAAGAAGATGCAAAAAACTATCTCACTGTGTCTGGCTGAAGACAATAAACTTAGCGCTTGTTGGGAGGCAACCCAATTCTTTTAGTTTTCTTTAACATTGAGGACAATGTTAGGTTTAGGTTTGGGGGTATTTTTAAGTATTTTTAATCATTTTTTGTTTTGTTTGCATCTCTTGCATTCGTTTTCACTTCATAATGTCAGGTTTATCAAAAAAAATAAAAATATAAAAATATCTTTTTTAAAAAAATATGTTCATTTTCATTTTTTATAAAAAAATAATAATAAAAAAAATTAAAAAAAAGTTTTTGTTTTTAAAAAACCTCATTTCTATACATTAATACGAGAATGCTAAACACACAAGGTATATAAAATCTAAAAAGCCCAATGACTAGTCGGAAGTAATCCAAATTTAAGTTCTTTTAATTAAGTCTCTCTTAGGGAGTTGTAAGCTAATTAATACTTCGGAATTTCACTACACACTGGCCGACACTTCTAAGGTCTAGGCTCGACATTATATTGATAGTATAGTAGCAACCTTGGACCCTGATGAATCATACTTATCTAATTCAAAAAAAAAAAAATCATCAATAATAATGGATTTAGTCTGGAACATCGAAAAGGGCTACCTATTGTCAAAGGTCAAGTGGGCTTTTGATGAGAACTCCGAGCATAAGTCCGTAGGGGAGTCTTGATGCCTGACACCTTGTGCCAACTGGTGTGAGAGTTGTCGACTGATTGCTCGTTACATGGAGAAATCACGACAAGAGTAAAAGTGCACAATTTATATATCTTTATAAAAAAAAAACTCTGTATTGACCTTGAAAAAGATAATAGTGTGAAAGCCGTCGTTGTAAAAATTCGAGTAAACTGGAATATTACAGATAAAGCCCGTGAGGTACTAAAGTAAACATCCACAACTCTCGAAATCCTGCAGATAAGATGATTTTGAATCAGTAAGCAGGTTCTTTCGACCAATCCTTGGAAACTACTGGTATTAGCAACATTTTGGAGATCCAAACCCTTAGCTTGTGAACGGTCCAGATTTCACCGAGCACTCCAGTATAAATGAGTCTTACAACTTCCCTAACGGAAACTTGATGACTTCAACTTGAATTGCATCTTGACCTAGGATTTGGGCTGACTTAGTAAATAAAACCGTGTGTGCTTTGAAATTCTTATCATTTATGTATGTTAAATTAGATTTTTTTTAAAAAAAGAAAAAGGAAAAAAAATTCATAACAATAATGATTTATTTTAATATTGAAGTTTGTGGGTATCTTCACTAGAAACCCTCACGAGAAAAAAAAAAGAAAAAGAAAAAAAAATTCATAACAATAATGATTTATTTTGAAGTTTGTGGGTATCTTCACTAGAAACCCTCACGAGACTATAACTCGTCCACTAGGGTAACCTAGGGGTTTAAAGCCTTGTTGCATATGGTAAATGCAATCGCGATGCCTGCGAAAGTGAGTTAGAGCTTTTCTTTTTTTTTTTTTTTGCTCGAGGACTAGCAAAATGTAGGTTTGGGGGTGTGATAAGTGCTGATTAATCTATAATTTAATATTCTTTTTCCAGCACTTTTCAATGTTCTTAAACGGATAACCACTTATTTTACCATAAAATAGAACAATCTTTGAAATAAATTTAAAATATGATAAGAAGTAAATAATTCACATATCCTCGCCTTCCAAGCGTATCAGCCAGCACGTTTCAGTTCAATAACACTGGGTTCGAGCCCAATGCCCAACTGACATGCATGCACCCAAGCAATCTAACGGTTCATAAATTCCCATCTCCGTATCACGTTTGCAAACTAAGCAAAACAGGGGAGACCTTTAATTTAAATCCACATATGCCCATTTTCATGTCAAAATAGAGCAAGAAAAGAATTTTTTCCGAAAATTACTGGAATCACTGTTCATATGAACAGTGTTCCGTGAAAACACTGTTCATATGAACAGTGTTAGAAAAAAAAAAAACTAAAAATGCATTTCACTGTTTATCTTCTTCCCCTCCCGCAGATCCCGTGGCCGTCCACCTTCCACGGCAACCTCCCGACGATCCCGCGACCAGATCCTCCGGCCCTTCTTCTGCCCGTGACGCATCCGGAGCCAATCTCATCTTCCTGCGATCCGGCCTCCACCGAGAACTCGTGATCCATTTCTTCCTCCGTGATCCACGTAGTGCACCAGCGCCATTAGCCCGTTCCAGCCGCATCCAACGAGCACACCAGCGAGCAACTCCTCCGGATTCACCTCCCAGCAGCCAATGGTCCAAAGAAGGAAAGCAATGAAGCATGATTCCATCCACGGATCCACACCAGCCACCAGCTGCCGAATCACAGAAATGGCGTTCCGCCTCTTCCTCTTCCGGATTCCCATCGATCCTCCGATTGGCTCCTCCCAGCGCATCCCCGGCATCCGTGAAGGAAATCCCAGCAGCCGGTGATTCAGCCTCTCGCATCAAGCCAAGGATCACGCATCCAAATCGGGACATGTATTCAACCCCTTCTCCCGTCCGTATTCATCTTCCACCGACCACTCTTCCGCAACCAGCTCCCATGATCCAGCCGTTGATGCGCATTTCGCCCAAGGATCATGCGTCCGTTCCCCTTAGATTCATTGCCAGGGAGAGATCTATATAAAAGGTAGAAGAATAGAGCCGAGGGAGAGGAGGGGGCTTCGACAGAAAAACAGGGGAGACCCCCTGTTTCGGTGAAAAGAAGAAGAAAGCCGAGAGGGAGAGAAAAAGAAATAAAAAAAAGAGAAAGGAGGGGAAAAGAGAATGTTTTGTGATATTTTGGGAATGATGGGAGGTGAAGGCTTTTATTTGCAGATGGGAGGTTGTCCGGAAGCCATGCGCGGCTAAACGTCTAGTCTAGGGCTGGATGAAGCCCTAGCAATGTATCAGGGCATTGTAGTTCTTATTTTTTTATATTATTTTGGAGCTTGTTTAAATTCTTATTTTCAATGAAATATTCCTTTATGATATTTAAACTTTGAGCATGCTAGTTACTAATCATGTTTGCTAAAGTAGTCTAAGATGATTCATGCCTAGAAAGATGAAGTGTGCTGCATCCTAGATTAGCATACTTAGGTAGACACATCATGCTACACCGAAGATGGATTTTTCTAACACTCTTTATGCTTTTATTTTAAAAGGCTTGTAGCCAATTTGCATGCCTCTCCAAAAGATAAAAATTAAGAACACAGTCCCTAATGCAATGCTATGTGGTGGATTCCAAATCCTAGATCTATCTACTCTAATAAATTTCAATTCGCACTCATAGTTTAATTTAGTTAAATCAAGTTAGCAAATCCTTCTTCTTGATTTATTTTTAAAGAAAAATAACTTATTCTTCAATCCCTGTGGACCGACACCCGTAATCACTATCCTACAGGATACGTGCTATTGCGTGGTTTATTTTCAAAATTGAAAGAACCGATCAGTAAGATGATAGAAGAGGTATCCTATACTCTCTTTAGGATAACCTACAAATACACACTTATCTGATCTAGCACTTAGCTTGTGTCTAAAATTTCTTTTGACATAAGCTTGACAGCCCCATATCTTAAGGTACTTAAGATTTGGCTTCTTACCTCTCCATATCTCATATGGAGTGCTAGATACAGATTTAGACGGAACCATGTTTAATACATATGCAGTAGTCTCTAGGGCAAAATCCCAGAAGAAAATAGAAAAGTCTGTAAAGCACATCATGGACCATACCATATTTAATAGAGTATGATTCCTCCTTTCTGCTACACCATTTAACTGTGGCGTATACGAAGGTGTCCATTCAGAGAGAATACCCTTTTCCTTAAGATGATTTAAAAACTCACTAAAAAGATATTCACCTCCTCGATCTGATTGAAGAATTTTAATACTCTTTCCAGTTTGTTTTTCAACTATACTTTGATACTCTTTAAACTTATCAAAGGCTTCGGATTTGTTTCATAAGATACACATATCCGAACCTTCATAAATTATTAGTGAATGTGATGAAGTAAGAGTATCCACCTCTAGCTGGAGTTGTCATAAGACCACATACATCTGTATGCACAAGTCCTAATAACTCACATGCCCTTTCTCCATGTCCAGTGAATGGAGACTTGGTCATTTTTCCATAAGACAAGATTCACAAGTTTCCAATGATTGATTCACTTATGTGACTAAGTCAGTAATGCCAAAGGAGGGTGTTATTCACATTTTCTCTTTTCCTTTTGCTGCTTTTATCAATATGATAGATATTGTCATTAAGAGACAGAGCTAGAAGACAATTTTCCATAATGCCATTGCGATAAAATTCATTAGAAAATAAAATAGAGCAACCATTGCTCTTTACATTAATTTCAAATCATTTCTTTAATAATAAAGAAATAGAAATTACATTTCTAATAATTTTTGGCATATAATAACAGTTTTTCATTTTCAAGAGCTTGCCCGACGGCAACTCCAATCTGTAGGTTCAAACAGCTTCAGCCTGGATGGACTCTCCTCCGACGCCATAAAGCTCGAAGTCATCTTTCTTCAAACTTCTAATTCTTTGTAGTCCATGTAATGACTTGCATATATGAGAACCACAACCGGTATCCAATATCCATGAATTTGAATTTGAAGAACTTAATGACAAACTGGCATGCAACATAAACATACCTTTTGATGCAACTCTTGCATCAGGCTTTACAGTTGCAAGAAAACTCTTGCAATTCCTTTTCTAGTAGCCTTTCTTGCCGCAATGAAAATAGATACTTGATCCGGAGATTTTCTTTTCTTTCTTCCTCTTCATCTTGCTACTTTTAGGGTTCAATGTTTTCTTAGAACTCTTACTGCCTGACCTTCTTTTATCTATAAGGAGTGGACCCTTATCTTTCTTGATATGGGTCTCGGCTGTCTTGAGCATATTCAACAGCTCAGGCAAAGAGGTATTCAGTTTGTTCATGTGAAAATTCACAACAAACTGAGAGAAGGATTCAGGAAGTGATTACAGGATCAAATCTTGACTTAGCTCACCATCCATAGCAAAACCTAGTTGACTCAATCTAGCGATCAAGTTAATAACCATAAGAACATGGTTTTGTACGGATATTCCTTCATTCATTCTTGCACGGAATAACTGCTTAGATATCTCATATCTAGCAGTTCTACTTTGTGCTCCATATAGCTCCTTTAGATTGAGAAGTATAGAGAGAGTATCCATGCTATCATGCTGCCTTTGCAATTCACTGGACATGGAGGCCAGCATGATACATTTGACAGTCAAACTGTCATTCTTCCACATCTTGTGTGTGGCAACCTCATCTTCAGTAGCATCATCTCCTATTGATCCAAGATCAGGAGTTTCGAGGATGTAAGAAAGTTTTTCTTGAGTGAGCGCAATCTTAAGATTCCTCAACCAGTCCACATAGTTCGGACCGGTCAACTTGTTGGCATTCAAGATGCCTCTCAATGATAGTGAAGAAGCTATTAATTCAGAATTAATTCTACATAAGCAAAGAACAAAACTAACATAAGCAGACCAATCATGATGACATATATACAATTAGATAAGAACTTCTATCTAATTGTTACTTTCACTATTTTTATCGAATATCATAGCCCTCTCCTATGATAAACGAGAAAACCCTAATTGATTTTTCTTAGTAAGGTTGAGATCCTAATTCCTCGTAAAAGGCTGTGTTAGTACAACAAACCTTTATGAGTTCAGAGGTAGGAAACTCTTTCCAATTGCATCTCATGCAATTCTCAACATTACCTTGTCCTCTAAAAACACTTATAGCCTTATGTTAGCACAAGAAACTATAATGTTTTAGTTAAGTCAGACCCTTCATTTCCATAAAGTCATATTTGAATAATGCTGCCCTTGTGTTAGCACAACAAAACAACATATTAAAATATGCCATAAGCATCTTAATGCACCAAGACAATATTATATCAGTCCCCTGAGCAAGCCTTGTGTTAGCACAACAAACTAGCATGGATCTTGACAAAATAGTATCGACGCATGAAGAAAGGCTAGGAATAGTGTTTTTCAACATTAAGCTATCTATAAAAGATAATTAACCAAATTGGCCAGGTAAGTAGGTGGGAGGCTCCCCGTGCTTTCGCAACGGTCCTAATTAAGTAACCACATTTAACACCTTTCCTAGACACCAATTGATCAATTGATCCAGAATGGGTAAGCTTAAAGTATTTTTCACTACAACTTAATATAATTTTTATGAGGGCTTTCTGGTCTCTGGCACATTCTATGAATGTAACACATTCATACATAGCATTTCTATAGACATACTATAACATTGCTATCTCATAGCATATAACAATCATATAATATTGCGCTCTTATAGCAATTATGAATCCTACATCATGCATGGTCATTTGATTGAACCAATAAAGATTGGCCTGATACCACTGTAGGGTTTCGAAGCGATCTAGGGGCGCAGCGGAAGCAAGGAATTTCAAAAATTTCTTAATAAAATTCCGTTACATTAGCCCGACTTCAATTTCATGTGATGGTAAAGCTTCACCAATACCAGATCACCAGCCTGAAACTCAGCTGCCCGCCGCTTTATGTCAGCCCACTTCTTCATCCAATTGGTCGCCTTCAACAAGGAGATCGGAACCAAATCTATATCCTCCTTCAGATCCCTCACGAACCTGTAGGCGGTCAGACTACGTCCCATGTAGTCCGCTGCGATACTTCCCGGAGTGTCTGGTTGCAACCCTATAATTACCTCAAACAGTGATTTACTTGTAGACTCCGATCGCTGTAAGTTGTAGCTGAATTGGGCTTGGTCCAAGAGTCGCACCCAATCCCGCTGGTTGACACTTACATAGTGCCTCAAATACATCTCCAATAATGCATTGGTTCGCTCTGTTTGGCCGCCTGACTGAGGGTGGAAGGCTGTGGACATCTTCAGCTCCGTTTCGAGATCCGAAATAACTCCGTCCAAAACCTCCCCGTGAAGCGAGCATCGCGATCAGAAACGATACTCCGCGGTATCCCCCAATATTTTATCACATATGTGAAGAATAACTGTGCCACGTCCTCCGCATGGCAAGTAGTAGGTGCTGGAATGAAGGCCCGTACTTCAAAAAATGATCCACCACTACCATGATAGAACTGTTCTCATCCATTGGAGGTAGCCTGATGATGAAGTCCATGGAGACACTCTCCCACGGATGCTCTGGTATATGTAATGGTTCCAACAACCTCGCAGGTCCTCGATGTTCAACCTTGTCTTGTTGGCATAGCAAACAAGTGAGAACATACTCCTCGATGTCATCCCGCATCTTCGGCCAATAATAGTTATGTTCTATGAGAGCTTGGGTCCCGCCCACATAGAATCATGGTGTTCTCGCAGCACCTCGCGCCTTAGCCCTCCGCCTGAAGGCACATAGACACGTCGCCCTCGTGTCAAAATATGCCCTCCTTCGGTTCAGAAACGGCGCGCCTTGCCGTCCATGATGAGTTTACCCATGGAAGTGGCCCACGGATCCTTCTCCATCTCGGCCTTGACCCTCTCTATTGGGTTACTTGCTGGTCCGAAAAAGGAAGAAATCGTAGCCAACTGTACCTTCCTACTCAAGGCATCAGGGACTGAATTAGTTCGGCCCGGCTTGTACTCGATGTCGAAATCAAATTCAGCGAGAAATTGCTGCCATCTCGACTGCTTAGAGGTGAGCCTTGGCTGGGTCTGAAAGTAGCTTGTGGCCATGTTATCCGTGCGCACCAGAAACTTAGATCCAGCGAGGTAATGGTGCCAGGTTCAAAGGCAGTGCACAATCGCTATCATCTCCTTTTCATGAACCGTATACCTACACTCGGTGTCGTTCAACTTCCGACTCTCGTAGGCCACTGGGTGCCCTTCCTGCATGAGCACCCCTCCAATGGCAAAATTTGATGCGTCGGTGTGGACTTCAAAAGAAATGGAAAAGTCCGGTAGCACGAGGACCGGCTCCACCGTGACCACCTGCTTGAGACGATCAAACGCCTCCTGACATTGGTTTGACCACCACCATGGTCGATCCTTCTTTAACAAATCCATCGGTGGGGCACATAACTTTAAATATCCAGTGATGAACCTCCTAAAGTAATTTGCCAAGCCAAGAAAAGAGTGTAAGTGTGTAACTCATGTAGGTACCTCTCACTCGGCTATGGCCGAAATTTTCGAGGGATCCATCATGAGCCTTCCATCCCCAATGATGTGCCCGAGGAACGGCACCCTCCGCTGCGCAAACACATAGTTCTCCCTTTTCACAAAGAGCTGGTGCTGCCGTAAGGTGGAGAAGACTTGCCTCAGGTGCGCCACATGCTCATCCAACGTTCGGCTGTACACAACAATGTCATCCAAGTATACTACCACAAATGTATCGATGATTTAGAGCCTTTTTATACTATCAATGTCATCCAACAATGTCATCCAATGATCCAACAATGTCATCCAGGTGTGATATGTTGTGCTCAAGTTCGAAGATTTAGAGCCTTTTTATAGCCTCAGCTCAGGTAACCACAGGAGAGGCCCATAAAGACCTCAGCAGCTCTCTCAATAAAGACCTTAATGGTTTATGGACGGTAAGTTAGAAGTGATCGCACTCAAAGGCTACAGTATAAATTATGCAGCTGCAGAAAGAATGAGTTTAATATTTGCTCATAAAAAATGAATCAGTTCAATCATGCAATGAGATCTCAACTGTCTACGGCCAGAGAGGCCTTCAAAGCTATCAAGCAAAAGGCCGCAGAGCTTTCTACGAAGCTAGGTTAGGCTGAACAAAAGGCTAACAAGGTCTGAGAGTTTGTCATCTGAGCTAAGGGGTAAGTCGCAGAGGCCAAGGAGCTCGTCATCCAAGCCAAGTAGAGGGCCGCCAAGGCAATTGAGGAATATCTCTCCTTAGACTAGTATAAGGATGACTATGAGGAGAACGCGGCTGATGCTTTTGTAAAGGGCTTTGAGGAATGTTGAGCTCGGGACCAGCAACTCTTCCCGGAGATGGACTTTTTCGACCTTCAACCTAACTTCGGTGAAAGAAGCGATGAAGACGGCGAAGGTAGCGAGGCCGGCGGAGGCGGCAAAGATGGCGAGGACGGCGATGTTGGTGAGGGTGAAGGCAAAGAATGAAGCCCTTCACTTCTTTACCTTTTTTGCTTTGGACTGGGCTTGTACTTCATTTTTGGCTTGATTTTTACCGAGGTTGATGTACATCTATTTTTGCTCGACCTTTGTCGAGGTCAATGTATATATTTAAAAGTAATGAAAATAAAGAATTTTCTAAAATACCTAACTTCAGATTTTGCTTATGTTGTCTACTTTTTGCTTGTGTTTGGGTTATAGCATTGAACCTTCCTTTGACGCATCTTCTTATATTCAATTCCAACCACAGGATTGGCAAGGGTTTTTGGCCTATCTTGGGCTCCTCGGTTGATCCTTCTTGAGTTTGTCTCTAGATAAACTCTAGGTGAGCTTGGCTTTAGGAGGTTCCCGGTCGGCCTTGGGTGTCTTCTTAGTTGACCTCTTTGGAGTTCGTCTCCGAAGGAATTTTAAGTGAGCTTAGCTTGAGGAGGTCCCAAGTTGGCTTGGGGTGTCTCCTTAGTTGTCCTCTTCGAAATTTATGTTAGGAGGAATTTTGAGTGAGCTTGGCTTGAGGAGGTCCCAGATGGATTCGGGGTGTCTCCTTAGTTGTTCTCTCTAGAGTTCGAGTCTAGAAGAACTTCAAATGAGCTCGGCTTGAGGATGTCCTAGACGGATTTGGGGTGTCTCCTTAGTTCGGAGCCCAGGCATTCGTGGGGTGTCTTGAGTCAAAATGCTTGTTATACTTGTCCAATCTAAAAGATAGAGACATAATGAGAAAATTTTTATTAGAAATAAACTTGAAATACAAACGAACCTTATTGGTGATAAATATGAAGATTGTCGAAATTCTAAGTTCATGGGATCAGAGCATCGTCAAGGTGCTCCAACTTATATATTCTAGGTCGCATTGATTCGGCTACTCAGTATGGGCCTTCCCAGTTTGGGTTTAGCTTTTCGGGCTCTCTTGGTCAAAATACTTCGATCTTTCTTAAGACGAGGTCGCTAAGTCAGAAGATCTTACTCTTGACCTTTGAGTTGTAGTACCGAGCTGCTTTCCACTGGTACTTTGCCAGGCGGATTTGAGTTTTCTCTCTAGTTTCTTCCAATAGATCAAGGTTGGCTCGGAGCTGATCGAGATTTGTTTGGTCATCAAAGCTTTTCACCCGAAGTGACGGAAGCCTAATCTCTAATGGGATTACTGCCTTTATTCCAAAAGCAAGGTTGAAGGGCGTCTCTTTGGTGGGGACTCGAGACGTGGTTCTATATGCCCACAAAACACTGTAGAGCTCTTCAACTCACATGCCCTTTACTCAGTCCAGTCTTGCCTTTAGTCCCTACAAAATCGTTCGGTTGGTTACTTTGGCCTCTCTGTTTGATTGGAGGTGTGCCACCGAAGTAAACCGGTGGTCGATTCCGAGCTTAGTGTAAAATTCTGTGAATTGGGCATTGTCAAACTGACGCCCATTATCGGTGATGATCACTCGAGGGAGTCCGAATATAGAAATTATGGCCTTCCAAACAAAATTTTGAGCTTTCACCTTGGTAATCCAAGCCACTAGCTCGACTTTTGCCCATTTGGTGAAGTAGTCCACCGCCACAAAGAAAAACTGGCACTGCCCAATTGCCTTTGAAAAAGGTCCAAGGATGTCGATTCTCCACTGTGCAAATAACTAAAGGGCACTAATCGGTGTCAGCGACACAGCTAGTCATTATTGGATGCTTGCCTAGCATTGGTATTGGTTGCATCTCTTGACGATGTCGGCAGTATCCTTTTGCAGGGTGGGCCAACAGTATCTTTGTCGTAAGATCTTATAGGCCGAGGATATTCCCCCCAAGTGATTTCCACAGATGTCCTCATGCACTTTCTGAAGTGCATAATCTACCTCAGTCAGACAAAGGCATCTGAGGAGAGGCAATGAAAATGATCTCCAATATAACTTGTCATCAAGGAGAGCATTGTGGGAGGCTTGTTGCTTCATCCAGCAGGCTCCACCCTAGTTCGTAGACAATTTTTCGTCCTTCAAGAAGTCGAAGAGGGGATCAATCTAGCTCGGCTCGACAATAGTGTTTATCATGACCTCGGGCTCGTCGATGCTCGGCTTCTCTAGGACTTCGAGAGATGTAGCTTTGGTTGGGTCGACAATCTTCGAGGTGGCTAGTTTTGACAGCAGGTCGACCCTTGCATTCTCCGTATGAGAAATCTAATGTATATCAAAGCTATGAAAGGCTAAAGTGATGTCGTTTACTTTCTGTAGATATATGATCATCGATGGCCACCGAGCTTCGAATTCTCTTCGAACTTGGCCGACGATCAATTGTGAGTCTTTGAAGACCTTCAACTGCTGGACCCATGCTCCTTGGAAAGCTTGAGCCTGGTGATGAGCACTTCATATTTAGCCTTCTTATTTAAGGTCGAAAACTTGAATCGCAGAGCGTACTCTATGATTACTCCATCTGGGCTGGTAAGTATGAGCCCAACCCTACTGCCCCCTAGGTTTGATGACTCGTCTACATGCAGGATCCATAACCACTCTGTCTCTTTTCCCTTCATTAGGGATAGTGCATTCCACCAGAAAGTATGCCAACCCTTTTGCCTTGATGGACGGCCTAGGTTGGTACTCCAAGTCGAATTCTTTGAGCTTCACTGCCCACTTCACCAACTAATCTGCAATTCTGGGCTTTCTTATAATTTGCCTCACTGGCTGGTCGGTCAAGATTGTGACTGAATGGGTCTAGAAATATGGGCGGAGCTTCCGAGCTGAGATGATGAGAGCATAAACCACCTTCTCCAACTTAGAATATCTGGTCTTGGCATCTTGTAGGATACTACTTGTGTAGTAGATCAGTTTCTAGCATCCTTCTTCCTCCTGCACCAAGATCACACTCACAGCAGAAGGAGAAACGACTAATTATAAGTAAAGCATTTCTCTAACTTATGGCTTGGTGAGGAAAGGCGATAGAGCTGAGGTATTTCTTTAGTTGGTCGAAGGCCTTTTGACACTCTTTGATCCATTGAAAGTTCTTTGGATGCTTTAGGATCTTGAAGAATGGAAGGCAGCACTCCACTGATTTGGAGACAAATCTTGCCAGCGCGGCGACCTGACCAGCCAGGCACCGAATTTCTTTGACGGTCTTTGGGAGTTGTATGTCCTGCACTGCTCAGATCTTCTTTGGATTTGCCTCAATGCCTCGCTGTGTCACTACGGAATCCAGAAATTTTCTTAACGCAACTCCGAAGGCGTACTTCGTCCGATTGAGCTTTATTTGGAACCTTTTGAGGGTCGCAAAAGTTTCCTCTAAGTCGGCTATGTGCTGCCCCATTACTTAGCTTTTTACGAACATGTTATCCATATACACCTCCATGTTTCGGCCGATTTGCTCCTTGAAGATCTTATTGATGAGGTGTTGGTAAGTTGCCCTTGTATTCTTTAAGCCAAAGGGCATTACCTTGTAGCAGTAGAGGCCTCTGCCAGTGAGAAAGGTTGTTTTCTACTCGTCTTCGGATGTCTTTTGGATCTGGTTGTACCTAGAGATTGCATCTATGGAGGTTGGTAATTGATGTCCAAAGGTCACATCTACGAGCTGATCAATCTTGGGGAGTGGAAAGCTGTCTTTCGGAAAAGTCTTATTCTGGTCGGTATAGTCGATGCAAACTTGTCATTTTTTGTTAGTTTTATTCACAAGTACAATATTGGCTGACCAATCAGAATAGTTCACCTCGTGAACAAAACTATTCTCCAAGAGTTTGTCAACTTTTTGGTCGATGACTTGTTGTTTTTCTACGATGAAGTTTTTCTTCTTTTATTACACAAGTCGATGAGTTGGGTCCACATTGAGCCTGTGAACCAACACCTTGGAGCTTAAACCCAGCATGTTGTTGGGCCGACTAGGTGAAGTCATCCGCATTGGCATAGAGAAATTGATTACTTTACCTCGATTTTCTTCACTCAAGTTGGAGCTGATCCAAACAGTTTGGTCAGGCTTATATTTCTTTAAGGGAACCTGCGCCAACTCTTCGGCTAGTTCTCCTCGCTGCTCCTTCAGTTTGTCCCTTGTGTCCAACCCTTCTATCGGTAGGATTTCTATGGATTTCTTTCTCTTGAGGGTGGCCCTGTAGCATTGACGAGCTATCATCTAGTCACCTCAGATTTCTCCTACTCTGCTCCTTGTGGGGAATTGCATGAGCAAGTGGTTGGTAGATACCACAGCCCTTTCTCCTCATAAATATGAGGTGGATTTATTGCTGGAAGACAACAGCCTCTAGCCAGCTTTTTTTTTTTTTTTCGGTTGAGCTGCTGAAGCAACAGGGCAAAAGGAACCATTAACATGCATATCAAGGCCCAAAGGAATCCACTGACCTACTATACATTCCAAATTACATGATCACCACATCAATCAAAATTAGAAAGAGATGTTTGATGATCTATCATGCTCATATATCTAAGTTCATTCCTTTCTCTTTGATGTATATACACCATCTTTAAATATCCAATGACACTTCTAGCTGCAGGATCTATTAGAAGTATGCCCTAGAAGCTAATTTGGCAGAAAAATTGTATATATTCTGAGACATAAATTTGTACTTGATCTTTTTATTAATTAATAAAATTGGATATTTTTTTCATTCATGTTATTATCCGTCCATGAATTGTCCAAAGAATTAATAAGATAATGACATATATTCTCAAGAGTTGAGAATTTAAAGCATGTGCCATTGTTGATTAATTTCTGAATTACTCTTGATCGATGGATCATTACGAAGGACGGTGATCGATTCGATGAGATTAGTGCACATATCATATTTTTTAATGGACGAGTCTTGAGTCCACAGTGTGGGGACACTGAAATGATTGTGCAAGTGCTTGTTAGAGAATAAGTGTACTGAGCGTGACCAAAACAAGAAGTCACTTGGATGTCAGTGATTTACTTGATGCTGCAGTTGTATGATTGGTACTTAGACCTGCGATGCCATAGCTATTCACAGTGAGGTCGCTGTAGTTTGACGAGCACATAAACACGGGCCCTATCCATTAGGATCCTTGTGGTGCAGATTGGCTGCAGTAGGTTCACTGTCGAATTAGGATTGCATCTAGATGGGATCTATCGATCTTGATAGACTAAGAGAGATCCTATGTGATTTATGAGTCTGAGTTCGAAAAACCTTGGCTAAGACATTTTGGAAAAGGAGTTTTCTAATCTCGAACTTAAGTCAAATAAATTTTGACATATGACAGATGATGGGGTTTGAGGAGTTATCCATGACCTCCATCTTGTCGGGATCCATGATAGAAGGACTATATCATACGCTAACTGCACCTAGAAGTTCATCTATTCCGTTTTACTGGATTGTCACTACATGCTGCTAGGTATCACTGGTGGATTGTGAGACTCGAAGGCATTCACTTGATGATCAGTAAATTCTGAAGAAAAGAGTTGAAATTATTTCAACCAATTGAAAGGAGTTTCAATAATATTATGATGGAGATCACAATATATCTCACTATCAGACAGAATAGAACCTATGGGGTCACACATATAAGAGATTTTGATCATTCCGACGGTTGGATTGCGATTTAGAATTGCAATATATCTTGATTGTCAATTTGATTGATAATTGGTTTAACCCACTAAGAGTTAGTGAGTTAAAGAAGGAGGATTTCAATTGGACTAAATCAATTAGGCTTAACCTTATTAGATAAGGATGGAAAGTCCTAATTAATTAGAACTCCTTATTTGATAAGGAACTTAATTCATAAATCCAATTTGGATCCTAATTGGATTAGGATTTACATGAATCAAATTGGAGGACATATTGGGTCCTAATTAGATTAGGATTCAATTAATCAAGAGGAACCATATAATTCCTAATTGAATTAGAAAATCTAAAGCATAAAAGGAAGGAACTCCCCCTCCTTTTCTTCCTCGGGTGAAACAAAGGAGGGGCATCCACCCCTCCTTGAATCACGCCAAGAACCTCTTGATTGCATCACGCCCCACCCCTCCTTCCTTTTTTGGCCTTCCACACGGCACAAGGAGAGGCCATGTTGCCTCTCCTTGGTTCTCTCCAACCTCTTTTAAGTAAAGGATTGGAAGGGGTGAATCAAGAAAGAATTTCTCCAAATCCTTTTCCTTCTTTAAGCTAGACATGAGATGCTTACATAAAGAGGAGGGGGGCGTGAGGGCTAAATATGCATTAGAGATTATTGAATTCAGCCTTCTCTTCCTCTTCTTTAGCCGCAAGGAAGTCCTTTTCTTCTTCCTCCTTCCAAGAAAAAGAGAAAATGTTTCTTTTTCTTCTTCCTTCTTCCTCCTCTTGGAAGCAATCAAAAGTTAATTGCTTAAAAAAGTTTCAACCTTCAAAAGAGAATCTTCTATAAGAAAGTCAGCACTCCGATGAAATCAAGATGCTTGAAACGATCTGTACCTTGTGTGGATACCTATAAAGGTTGGACACTTGTACGGTGTACCTTGTGTGGATACCTATAAAGGTTGGACACTTGTACGGTTTAATCCTTCGATCATCAGATAGCGGTAAAGATCTACCCGCTCAAAGGTAAAATAGAATCCTTACAATTCTTTATTATAGAATTAAATTAATCAAGTTTTAATTTTAATCTCTTTTTTTTAATTCATAATTTTCTGAGTTTGTGAACTCAGAATTTTTTTGAATTCTACCCTTCCTGGAATGTTCATGTGATGAACAACCCCGCACGTGTGTTTCCACTGCAATCGTCGCAACGCGTGCGAGAGTAACCCGATGGGATCAACGCTCCAAAGCAATACAAGATCTAAATTACAGCCTTTTATGGCATATATGATACAGCAAGTTACACAGACTACAGATATGTACCACTTGACAGCAGCAGCCATTTTAACTAGGAGAGAAAACAGGTATTATAACTAGTTAACCGCACACAGCAGGCAGCTGCTGACACACTGCATTATGCATGATTGCAGCTATCTGATGATTGATTCCTTTTAATGGGAACACCTGAGGCTTTGCATCTTCAGACAAGTCATTGCCATCGTGGTGTTTCTTGCCTGTCACAACCAAAACGATATTGTTTTAAAGGAAGCATTTTCCTAGAATGTTAAGGATCAATCTCATGGTATAACAGAATTAGGCTTACACTATTCTCTTGACTGAATATATTCAGTACGCTAGTAGGAACAAACAATACTTAGCATATACAGTAAGTCTGTATTTACTATTAAGAATAAACTGAAGAATAGGTAATATTTGGCATATCAAAATCCACCGTATGGAGTACATCAACTTCTCTTTTTTTATGCTTCTCTGAATTGTGGGTGATGGCCATGATATATACCCTTGGTTAGATAACTAATATAAAAATAAGTTATATCTGATTGGAAGGTTAAAGGGATGAAAGGAAGAAACAATTTCTGATCAATAAATCATGCTGGGATTCTGTGGAGACGGTCAGTAACAAGCCGGCTCTGCTTTAGCTCTGAGCTGAATGGTGGAAAAGGAGATATTGCATTTAGAAAATGTGCACGAACTACTGCACCCAAAATCCTATCTGAATCAATTTTGTGGACTGGGTGACCCATGGTGGTCAAGATTTTCCTCCTAAATGAGCTATTGCCCAAGTATGTCCCTAGCACGCCGTATTTTTAAAACAAATTTGGACATCATATCTGACTGGGAAGTTGGATTTGCTGCAGCATAGCGAAACAAACATTTCCAGTTCCTTTCCCAGTCTTGATTTCATTTGGTCACTGAAGAAAAACAAACTAGCTTATTCAAAGTAACAAGTAGTTTTTATACACATGCAAGAAAACATCCCAAGTTTGCCATACCTTCTTCACTTCAGGAACTGATTTACAGTCTGGAGGTTTCTCAACAGCCAGTTTGGTTTTGTATGGTATCAAGTTGTGACCAGGTGCATGCTGTGAGACTCCGGTTCTAGAATTTGTCACGTCTGACACAGACCTGTTGGTAGGAGGCCCAGATTCAACATTAGACCCTGGACTCTCCTGTTCCCTCAGAATCTCTCTGTCATCAACACTACTGATATCATTCTGTTCAATCTCTTCTATGCTTCTACTTAATGACGACAAGGATTCTCTGTCCAGGTCTTGCATCACAGCATGGTTAAAGTTTTTCTCTGGCTCAATTTTTTCCATGCTTCTTCTCAGCGAGTCTATATTTGATGTTGTGGATCCTGGATACAGCGGTCTAGTTTGAAGAGCTTGACTGCACTTCGTATCCTGCTTGAAGTTTAGTTCATTTTCAGTTTCTGTAGAAGGGGCATCAATAGTTTCTGCTGCCCCATCTCTAAGACTTCCATGCTGCAGAGCTGTTTCATCATCTTCTCCAGTTTGGCTAGAATTACTACCATCACCACCATAATCCAATGTGAGCTCAGTTTGCTGGTTCTGTTCCAAGGCCTTTAAAGCTCGAAGCCTTCTGTAGTATTCTTCAAAGTATGCTTTCTTTTCGGCAACTAAGCCACTAAACTTGTCCAGTTCCTCCTGGCGTCTGTCGTGAGTAAACACTGACCTTTTCTCCCATGACAATGACTCAGCTGCAAATCTTCCAAAGGATATAGAACCATGATCAAGCATTTGCGAGACCGAAGCTTCCTGCAAACCACATTAACAATATTAATACTCTACATAAATGAAAGAAAACAATATATTTAAATAATTACAGCACCCCAATTATCTTTCATTGGCTTCTTTGTATCACATGCTATATTCTCTGCTAACTTTGTATCAAACTCAATATAATATCCATATAAATCAACAGAAAATGTAAGAAACAAAAAGGGGAAAATTAATATACCAACACAGCTGAAAGGTAATGTATCATGAGTTCAGAATTCAATATAGGAGAAGAATAACAAAGTAGGTCACATCAGGAAATACAGAGAAATGAAACTCAGGTACTTAATAAAGCTCAAGCACCCATTTAGCCACCCAATAACAACAGAATAGGAAAATTATATTCATTATAGACCTTTTGCATAGCAATCTAACTTAATAAGCAGATGTAAGGAGTTTATATCATCCCAACTGTATATACTTCAAAAACAGCAATGAAACTGCAAGGAGAGGAAAACAAGCAAAATAGAACCAATAAGACCACAGCAGAGAATAAAAGAACTCGTACCATTCTGTTGCAAATATAGTGTAGAATTTGATACAATATATTACATGTAAGATCATATATTAAAAAATCTGAAATGCAAAATGAAACTAGCAATAGATAAATATCGTATCATTGTAGTTAGCATTTATGTAACCTGAATAATGTCATTAAAAAAGGGTTAAAGAGCAAAAAATAGATGGTTTGATACATGTAAGAATGAATTGCTGTTAGTTTAGCACTCTAAAGGAGCATTAAAGATTTTTTTAGACAAATAATTATGATGGTGAACAACCCAAAGAGATTAGAAAAAAATTACTTGAGAATCATCTCGATCAGATAACTCCTCCTGTGACCATCCATAATAAGTCTGACCAACACTGGTCGCCATTTCATGTCAACCAGTTACTTTACAATTATTACACAATATTATGGAGGCAAAAGCAGTCAGTTGATGGTGCCTCCCATTCTACAAAAGTATAAGCAAGGGCAGATACCTACATTAGGAAAAAGAACGACAGTTTTAGTCCTTAACCTTGATAGCGTAAAAGTCAAAACACTGAGAATCATATTCTAGTTTAGATTGTCACGGTAACAATGTCAAAATATGGGATAACGATGATAGAGGAAATGTAATAACATGAGATAAAGTTGCGAGTAAAGTAGGAAAAATAACGAATCTCCTGAAATTTGAGTATGTAAAAGGGAAGAGTACAGCAAAATCTTGTCACAGTGATTTGTAAAGTACTTGCAAACTTTGCTAGATTTTTAAAAATACTCTATTCATCAAGAAAATTATAAATATATTTTCAATGACCATTGTGCTAATAGCATGGGGTTGAAAACTTCTTGACCACAAGCAGATGAGAGTGTAATCAATTTAGGTTTACATAAAATTCAACTTCTTTAATTGCATTTAAGAAAGTCTTCATCCAAAACAAGAAAACAATATCTGAAATAGGCTGGGTCAAAAGCAAGGTAGTGTTCCAACTTTAATCCAAGAAAAATTAATGTTTTTTCCATAGGTTTGACTTTGGGGCAAAATTTTATATCACATTTATAATTGTCTTGTAAAAATTGGTTGAAATCCTTTACATGATAAAAAAAGAATTAACAACAGTAAAATTATGATGCTCTGATAGGCATAGGAAATTGATGGGAAAAATGAAAAATCAAATAACTTAATACAGACTAAATAAAAAGCCATGGAGCAAATTTTTCTTCCAAGCCTCAAGGAGAACAGTAAAGGAATGATTTAAATTCCTTGGGGACCTTTTCAGATGCGACATACTTAACAAAAGACTGCTGTAATCATTAAACAATCCAAATAAATTAAGTTTTGTAAACGAGCTAAGATAGTAAATTAAAGTTAGTCCAACACTCACGGCAGTCATAGTTAAAACATAAGCTGAAAACATATCATATCTACTTTTACGAGGTCAGAACATTCTTGGACAAGCTAAACAATTGAGAAAAAAAAAATCCTGGCTTCTGAATATTGCCACCTATTCTTCAATCTTCAAAACCCAAATTCAGATCTTTTTGTTTTTCACAACTCAAGCAGATGTTTAACTAGTGCCAAATTTCGACTCTCAATAAATAGAAACTAAAATCAGGAAAAAAAAATTTATCAAAGCAGCTCTTCCATGATATTATAAAATCCAAACTCCAACGTTAGATAAGTGACTCTAAATACCTGGCATGAGACGCGCGCGCGCTGGAGAGAGAGAAATAACAAAGCAAATAAGAAATAAAGAATTCAGCTAAATAATAATTAAAAAAAAAAGACAATGAAAAATTTAAAGAGATCAAGATAAAGGTTCCATCTTTGATGGGCAATCAAGATAGAGATTCCAAAACCAAATCTTTGGCAGAAAATCGAATCCAATAGAAAGAAAAACATAAAATCTAGCTCCCGAACCTTGGCTAGGGGCAACAAATCATCCATTTTGGGATCAAAAACAAACCCAGAAAGAAAAAATCCCCTTCGAAAAGGCATAAAAGTAATACTATGACAAATTGTTGGCAAATAAATCAAAATATACTTACATATTTCAAGAAATACTGCGATCGGAAAACAAAGATGTAAATGTCAGAAAAACACCAGAGCATCCCAAATTAAATGAGAGCAGAAATAAAAATGAAAAAACAAATTAAATTAATTAGCCAATCGCAACAATTAGGAGAAAAGTTATCCAATGGTGAAGCAGGCATTTCAGCTAACTTAATAACAAGAGACATAAAAGAATTGCAGAAAAAAATAGCACAATAAGATTCACACAAACTGGAAGTTCATGTAAAAAAGCCCATCTATTTATGGTCGGGATTTTGTGAAGGAGAAAATGTAAATATGCGACACATTCTAGTATTGAGCAAACAACTCCTGATTTCTGACAAGCAAAACACGAACTTTGAGAATGTCGGTTCTCGAAGTCAAAATCGTACCTTTATTGATACCATCTTTATCTCGAAACTATCATCAGCCTCCAAATCATATGAATTCTTCAGGAACAGCAGAAAAAACACATCAGAAGAAATTTAATTACAGTTTTGTAATTAAAGATGCCTTAAAAAAATATAATCTTCAAAAAACAAGAAATTAGAAGGCAAAATGGGAAAAGGAAAAAGAGGCTCAAATTCGCCACTTCCAGATGTTCCCCGCCAATTGCTAGAGAAGCTGACACGCAAAGAAGAAAAGAGCAATTTTACAAGTCACCCATCATCTCATCAATATACATACATACACACAAAAAAGAGGAGAAGATCCCCGCTCCTCTCCTCGGGTGATGACCTCTCCAACTTACAATGAATGCAGATTGGTTGTCAGCAGTGTAGTAGACCTTCCAAAAATGCCTCGCCTATTGCCAGAGAAGGTGGCATGCAAAGAAGAGAACAAATTTAGAAGTCAACCCTTGTTGCATCAATATTCCTGCAAAAATGCATCCATACAAACAAAAAAGCAAGGAATGCTGTACCGGCCGGTTCAGCCCGTACCGAACCGATACTGGCTCCGAACGGTCTGGTTCGGTGTTAAAAACCCGTACCGGCCCGAACCGGCTAACCGTATCGGCCTGTACCGGTTCCAAATTTTTTTGGAGCTTTTGGATACGTGAACCAAGAGGGTTCCCTCCCAACCCGCAAGCTACCAATGCTTTCAAATCAAGATCTGGCCAGAACAGGTCAGCAACACATGGATAATTTAATCTAGTATACCAGTCCAAAAATTGGTGTCCAAGACTATTGATGCTTGTTGAACGTCAATAATAGACCAAAAAGCTAATTTGATTCAAGAAATCACAGCCTAAAGCAATAAAAGTAATACTATGACAAATTGTTGGCAAATAAATCAAAATATACTTATATACTTCAAGAAATAATGCGATCAGAAAATTTTTCGACCTGAGCACGCTGTTCCACCAATCAGATATGCTTGCTAAAGAGACATCAATGGTTAGGATTTATCGAGGACAGCTTCCACAGAAAATCACGAATCAAGCCCCTATAAGATATGATGACTAGGAGCTGTAATATTTCATTTAAAGGCTATCAAAGAAAGGAGTAAAGATGTCATCATCACCCAAAAGGTTCGGACTTTAGCTGCTGCATAGGGTCAGCAATAGCTCAGAAGATAAATAGATAAGTAAGACAACAGCAGACACGAATATACTTGAACAGTTTTTATGAGTTTGGTAAAATTCTAGGATGATGCAGTTTGAAGGTCCGAGCCACAAAAACTGATGAAGTAGATTTACCATGAATAAAGCGGAATGCAAAGTGTATAATCAACATAAAAGTTGTGGTTAAAAAGGGATAGCTGGCAAAGAGAGTGGCTATCCATAATTACCTAAACTACAAAGGCCGGCGGACAATAGAAACTCAAGCAAGTACATTATCATCTGAACGCAATACAAGTGTACTATTTATGTAAATAAATTAAACAAACTTAGTCTCAAACTAGGTGGAATCAAGAAACTTCATCTCATCTAAAGGGAACCAGAAAGAGTATGGCCGTCAAACCACGTACAGGTCAAGGAATTATCTGTGTTCAATAGAAATCATTAGGTCTAGCATGGAAGGTGCAAGAAGACAACGTTTTTTATTAAAAAAAGAAAAAAATATTAAAAAATGTTAGAAAAAAGAAAAAGAAAAGAAAAGAATGGCTTCCAATAATAAAGAACACAAAGCTATATCCACTACAGGCCAGACACAAGTCAATTCTTGTATAAAAATAAATGGAGCCTTTTTGGAAGCCAAAAAAGGAATCATGTTTAGCCTACGAGAAGTGAGTCCTAAGAAACCAAAACAGACAATTTACCTAGAATACACAATATTTGGCTTTGTAACGAGCCAACCTCAGTTCGAAAAATAAATCACCGAGTCAACCAGATATGCTAATTGTTGGTCCATTTGAACTTTAGAAGATAAGACTACATCCTAAAAAATAATAATCATAAAACAATCATTCACAACTTAATAGAATATAATCATCCCGACATATCACAAGCCTTACCTTTATGATACATAATACATTCAAGAAAACAAAAAAAGGCATCCCCAAGGTTTCTGCCACTTAGCATCTGAGGTGTTTCGAATACATGATGCACAGGTCAAATGGAGCAACCTTACCATTGCACCAAGCCCCGCCCGCACGTAATACATTAACAAACATGCTCAGGCATGAAATCATGAAAATTAAAGAGAAAGAGAGGTTGAAAAAGAAATGGTAAAGTATCCAGAACAACATGCAGAAATGTTTTCCAAGCCAATGGAAAGTCATGCAGATCAATGTAACCAACAAGGTTAACAAAAAATGATTAAATGATTGAAGGATTGGAATTACCACACAGTATGTCACAAGGATATAACCATAACTGATGGCCAGCAGACAAAACAAAGAGAAATTCTTCTGGTTCTGAACTTGATCTAATATAAAAAGGCATAGGAGCTATACAGGGATTAGTCTAATAGTTCGGTTCTGAGATTATGCAAATGCATTTTCAGAAGATCATGTCATTATCTCATGGGAACTGCATATGATACTATTTGAAAGTGTACTAAGAGAACCAACCACATTTGTCAAATAAAATATTAAGCAACATACACAGCACATAAAAATGGGAGCAAAAGTAGAGCTGCCACTGTCATGATTTATAGAAAACAAGGATGTAAATGTTAGAAAAACACCACAGCTTCCCAAATTAAATGAGAGCAGAAATAAAAATGAAAAAACATATTAACTTAATTAGCCAATCGCAACAAATGGGAGAAAAAGTTATCCAATGGTGAAGCAGGCATTTCAGATAACTTTATAACAAGAGACGTAAAAGAATTGCAGAAAAAAAAAGCACAATAAGATTCACACATAAACTGGTAGTTCATGTAAAAGAGCCCATGTATTTATGGTCGGGATTTTGGGAAGGAGAAAATGTAAAAATGTGACACATTTGAGTATTGAGCAAACAACTCCTGATTTTTGACAAGCAAAATACAAACTTTGAGAATTTGGGTTCTCGAAGTCAAAATCGTACCTTTATCGATACCATCTTTATCTTGAAACTATCATGAGCCTCCAAATCCTATGAATTCTTCAGGAACAACCGAAAAAACACATCAAAAGAAATTTAATTACAGTTATGTAATTAAAGAAGTCTTACAAAAATATAATCTTCAAAAAACAAGAAATTGAAAGGCAAAAAAGGAAAAGGAAGAAGAGGCTCAAATTCACCACTTCCAGAAGTTCCTCGCCTATTGCTAGAGAAGCTGACACGCAAAGAAGAGAAGAAGAGTAATTTCACAACTTGCCCATCATCTCATTAATATACATGCACACAAAAAAGAGGAGAAGATCCCCGCGCCTCTTCTCCGATGGTGATGACCTCTCCAACTTACAATGAATGCAGCTCAGGTGCCAGCAATGTAGCAGACCTTCCACATATGTCTCGCCTATTGCTAGAGAAGATGGCATGCAAAGAAGAGAAGAACAATTTTTAGAAGTCACCCTTGTTGCATGAATATTCATACAAAAATAAATCCGTACACAAAAAAGCGAAGAAGAAAAGGAGAAGGAACAATGCTTGAAAGGTAACTGAGAAATCACTATAGATGCTCACCTCCTCTCTCAAGTAGAAAGCTAGGAGAAAGGAGAGGTGGAAGGCTGAGCCTTGTTTACCAACATATAAGAACCAGCTCTTTGAGAAGGCGATTATCCATCACATTGTATGCCCGCCCATGCTCCTAATTCTTGGAACCATTATAAGTACCATTTTGAACCTTATGTCTTACATGAAAAGTTAACATAATCTGCGGCATTAGATAAACAGGTCTACTGCAATAAATAAATAAGGTTTACTGCAAATCCGAATATGACTCAGAGGGTACCCTCTCAACTCACAACCTACCAATGCTTTCAAATCAAGATCTGGTCAGAACAGGTCAGCAACAAATGGATAATTTAATCTAGTATACTAGTCTAAAAATTGGTGTCCAGCACTATTGATGCTTGTTCAACGTCAATAACAGACCAAAAAGTTAATCTGATTCAAGAAATCACAGCCTTAAGCAATAAAAGTAATACTCTGATAAATTGTTGGCAAATAAATCAAAATATACTTACAAACTTCAAGAAATACTGCAATCGAACAGTTTTTCGACTTGAGCATGCTGTTCCACCAATCAAATATGCTTGCTAAAGAGACATCAATGGTTAGGATTTATCGAAGACAATTTCCACAGAAAATCACGAATCTAGCCCCTATAAGATGAGATGACCATGAGTTGTAATAGTTTATTTGAAGGCTATCACCGGAATGAGTAAGGATGCTGTCATCATTGCCCAAAAGGTTCGGACTTTTGCTGCAGCATAGGGATCCAACCATGGAATGCCGTACCGGTCCAGTCCTAGACCGGTACCGGAACGGATAAAAAACCGGTATTTTCCGATTTTTTATCCGAACCGGCCGGTACGGATGCGTACCGGCCGGTTCGGAGCCCGTACCGGCCGGTACCGGCCTCGTACCGGTGCGAACCGGCCGGTTCGCACCGGTACGATTTTTTTTTTTTAGAACCACAGCGCCGCGCGCTGTGGTTTTTGAAACTACCGCATACCGGCCGGTACGGTACCGGTACCGGCCGGTACGTACCGGACCGGACCGTCCAACAATAGCTCAGAAGATAAATAGATAATTAAGACAACAACAGAGACAAGAATAAACTTGAACAATTTTTATGAGCTTGGTAAAGTTCTAGGATGATGCAGTTTTGAAGGACCGAGCCACAAAAACTGATGAAGTAGATTTACCATGAATAAAGCGGAATGCAGAGTGTATAATCAACATAAAATTTGTGGTTAAATCTCTCAGAAATTCAAGAAACCCTTAAAAAGGAATATTGAAAACAATAATCCCAGCAACCGGAAAGCAAAGAAGGGGAAGATGGAGAAGGAGACTCAGATTCACCAATTGATCTGCAACTAATAAATCAAAACGGCTGCAAACGGTTGCCTGCAGAACAACAGCAGCAGACCATCCAAGATTGCCTCACCATCAAGAGAATAGTTGCTTTCCTCTTAAAATGTAGCAAAACCCTCATCCAAGAATCATCACAGCCTCTTTGCATGGACCGAGCCACAAAAACTGATGAAGTAGATTTACCATGAATAAAGCAGAATGCAGAGTGTATAATCAACATAAAATTTGTGGTTAAAAGGAATAGTTGGCAAAGAGAGTGGCTATCCATAATTACCTAAACTACAAAGGCTGACGGACAATAGAAACTCAAGCAAGTACATTATCATGTGCAACTTAGACAAAAGGCATTATCTTAACCAAGTTCAAAACTTTTGAAGATATACTGAAGAAAAGGGAGAGAGGGATAGAGAGACTTTTACCAAGATCTCCCCACTTCCTACGCTCTCCACCAAAATCTACTTTAAATCTCTCAGAAATTCAAGAAACCCTTAAAAAGGAATATTGAAAAAAATATCCCAGCAACTGGAAAGCAAAGAAGGGGAAGATGGAGAAGGAGACTCAGATTCACCAATTGATCTGCAACTAATAAATCAAAACGGCTGCAAACGGTTGCCTGCAGAACAACAGCAGCAGACCATCCAAGATTGCCTCACCATCAAGAGAATAGTTGCTTTCCTCTCAAAATGTAGCAAAACCCTCATCCAAGAATCATCACAGCCTCTTTGCATGGAACCCAAAAGCAATGCCGCTCTCCCAGTTTGCGAAACAAAGAAGAAGAAGAAAAGCAAAAGAGAAGAAACATAAACAAACAAAGAGAACAAGATAACAAGAAGCACACCATCGCGGCCATTATCCACCCGGGAGACCAACAACAAGTTGAAGGAGAAGAAAGAGAAGACCAACAAATCTTGAGTAAGAGAACTAGAAGCCGACCTGGGGAAAAGATCCCACAGTGTCTCTTTTTCTCCTCCCCCCATCGAACGATCGTTGCTGCTCGGCTGTCTGCGGAGCAGCAGACCTTCCAGAGCTGCTCACTCAATCGCTGCTAAAGAGCCGCGGCCAGATCTGCACCCTCTTGTCTATGATATCTGCTATCTGGTGGGGGAGGTGGACTCCTTCCGAGCCACGCATGTCTTTCGTGAGGCGAACAGTGCAGCAGACTGAGTCGCCTCATTCGTAGCACACCACTCTGGAGCCGTCCTATGGAGGGGTTTCGAGCGAGTGCCGGTGGCACTAGAGCGTGTTTTGCTTTTTGATTATTCTGGGCGTTTTCACGGTTTGCAGTGAGATGCCGGTACACCAAAAAAAAAAAAGAGAACATAATCTCAAGCACCAAACTATTACATCCACCATGAAAGGCTTGATCAAATCATTCAAAGTTGACAGTAAGAGACAACAAAAGCAGAGAAATTACTATAACAGATCCATGAAAACACTAAAGTTATATGTCACAGTCACAAAGGCAAAAAATAGCATACAAAACCACACAAATAGATGTTGGGGCATTCCACAGACGTGGTGCATGCAACAACAAATAAAAGCAGGTGGACAACCAATTGAATCACCAAGGCTAACAGAGCAAAAAAAGTTTGCTCAAAATTTGATGACCATCATTCATGTCATCAAATGGAGCAAGCAATGGCAGCGAACTGAGACAACAACCAGCACAAATCTATGTACAACAACCAAGCAAAATGAGAGATATAGAAGCAATAAAATAATCCAAACTCTTTATATGAACCAGAGAAATAGTCTTAGCATCTGACGAGATAAGCCTCCAAAGAAATTCTATATAGCAACCTTTTAAGCTCAATGGTTTAGGATTTTCCATGGATTTCGTTTGATTCTGGCTATTCACATTTCTTTATTTCAGTCGGTTTTTCTAGAGAATTACATTGCATACCAAAGAATTGAGGTATGATTAATTTCGAGGACGAAATTTATTTAAGAGGGAAAGAATGTAATGTCCAGGCCCGATACTAACTAGGCCCAATACTTTTGAAGCCCAGTTTAAGGGTATTTGGGCCAGGTCATTAATGGGGCCGTATTGGGCCCATGGATGGCAACCCTCACCTCAAGCCTAAGGACTGAAGTGACGGGCCCCAGCTGGCCAGTAGGGGGGAAGGCCAGCTGTTGGGCCCTCATCCATGCATAATGGGAGTCTTCCACCTCTCACCCTGGTTGAAAGGACAAGCCCAGCTGGCCTGAGGGAAAGGGCAGCTGTAGGCTTCCGAAGCAAGGAGGAAGGAGAGGGTGCCACCTCTCCAATAAGCAGAGTTTATTTAAACTCCCAGTTTCTTAGCTTAGGAGTTACTATACCCTCTTATTCCTTAGCCCTCTGGAGTACTATACCATAGAAGCCGAACCCTAGAGCCGAAGGTTGAAGGAGCTGAACCTCTGAAGCCCTAGGAGAGGAAGGAGGGATTTCTTGAAGGGTGTACTGCTCGGCTACAACCAACCCGGAGCAAAGTATGACCTGATTTACTAAAATAGGTTTAAACAAAATAAAAAGGGGGGAAGTTCCTCTGTGGAATGTTTCTTCCCTCTGTTTCATGTTTCAACAGTAAAATAGAGGGAGGAAGACTCTGGCACAGAGATGGAAGAAGAAATAACCTGTACTACCTTATATGATACACTGCAAATATTTTAAAAATATGACAGTTTGACTAGTCTGACTACCCTGTTACCCATGTATGAGGCTTCGTGCTATTGTGGGCGGTAGTCGGCAATAGCACGGCCGTGTCACGGATCGTGTCCGGGGCGTGACATATGTCACCTCAGTTGTGGTTATGATAAAAATTTAAAAGGGAACAGAAATACTTTGAACACAACTGCAATTAATATAACTTATGACGTGAATGCTTTAAGGCCTGCAGCATCACGAGAAGATTGAACTTAGATGAGATCAAATGAATAATGCTTAT
The DNA here is from genome assembly GCF_009389715.1 of Phoenix dactylifera. NCBI lineage: Eukaryota > Viridiplantae > Streptophyta > Magnoliopsida > Arecales > Arecaceae > Phoenix > Phoenix dactylifera. Next base: position 65,293 of record NW_024068835.1, read on the forward strand.
CGAACATTGAATTAAAACAACAAAATCCAATTAACATAGCCCAAAAAAAAAAATTTGTTAGTCCGAAAATTAACTATTTATCAAAGATGGATAAATTGACGGGGAGTGCAATCAACTAGCAGACCATTTCATCCACAGTTTAGACCAACAGGGACCTACAGACAGCATCTACCAAAAAAGGGTTGATCATATCATTCAAAGTTGACAGCAAGAGGTAACAAACGCAAAGAAATTACCATAATCCAACCATGAAAATACTAGTTATGTGTGTCTCAGTCATAGCGGCAAAAACAGCATACAAAACCACATAATGCCAACATTAAATAGATGCTCGGGCATTCCACAAACGTGGTGCGTGCAACAACATATTAAAGCAGGTGGACAACCAATTGCATCACCAAGACTACCGGACCCAAAAAAAAGTTTGCTCAAAATTTGATGACCATCAATTACGTATCATCAAACAGAGCAAGCAATGGCAGCCAACCGAAACAACAACCAGCATAAATTTATGTACAACCACCAAGCAGGACGAGAGATATAGAAGCAATAAAATAATCCAAACTCTTTCTATGAAGAACTAGAGAACTAGTCCTAGCATTTAACGAAATAAGCATCCGAAGAAATCCTATATAGCAACCTTTTAAGCTCAATGGTTTAGAATTTCCCGTGGATTTAGAACGTCAGAGATCATTTCACATGCCAGAACAATATAGAACATAACCTCCAGAACCAAATTAGACGGAGTCCCACCAACAACCAAGAATACCAAATGTAGATTGAACAAACACCGATCAAAATATTATCTCACTATCATTCAAGTCCAGAGAGAACTTAAAGCAAAGTTAACAAAATAAAATATCTGAACCAAGTTCAAAACTTTTGAAGATATACTGAAGAAAAGGGAGAGAGGGAGAGAGACTTTGACCAAGATCTCCCCATTTCCTACACTCTCCACCTAAATCTACATTAAAATCTCTCGAAAACACAACCGTAAAAAAGAATATTGAAAACAAAAATCCCAGCAATTTGAAAGCAGAGAAGGGGAAGATGGAGGGGGGCTCAGATTCACCGATTGATCTGCAACTAATAAATCAAAATGGCTGCAAACAGTTGCCTGCAAGATTGCCTTGCCGTCAAGAGAATAACTGCTTTCCTCTCAATTGTAGCGAAACCCTCGTGCAAGAATCATCACAGCCGCCATGTAAAGAACCCAAAAGCAGCGCCGCTCTCCCAATTTGGGAAACAAAGAAGAATAAGAAAAGCAAAAGAGAAGGCACATAAACAAAGAAAGAGAAAAAGATAACCAGAAGCACAACATTGTGACCATTATCCACCCGGGAGACCAAGAACAAGTAGAAGGAGAAGAAGAAATAGAATACCAGCAAATCTTGAGAAAGAGAACTAGAAGCCGACCTAGGGAAAAGATCCCACAATGTCTTCATCTTCAGCTCCGTTTCGAGATCCGAAATAACTCCATCCAAAACCTCCCCGTGAAGCGAGCATCGCGATCAGAAACGATACTCCGCGGTATCCCCCAATATTTTACCACATATGTGAAGAATAACTGTGCCACGTCCTCCGCATGGCAAGTAGTAGGTGCTGGAATGAAGGCCCGTACTTCAAAAAATGATCCACCACTACCATGATAGAACTGTTCTCATCCATTGGAGGTAGCCCGATGATGAAGTCCATGGAGACACTCTCCCACGGATGCTCTGGTATATGTAATGGTTCCAACAACCTCGCAGGTCCTCGATGTTCAACCTTGTCTTGTTGGCATAGCAAACAAGTGAGAACATACTCCTCGATGTCATCCCGCATCTTCGGCCAATAATAGTTATGTTCTATGAGAGCTTGGGTCCCGCCCACATAGAATCATGGTGTTCTCGCAGCACCTCGCGCCTTAGCCCTCCGCCTGAAGGCACATAGACACGTCGCCCTCGTGTCAAAATATGCCCTCCTTCGGTTCAGAAACGGCGCGCCTTGCCGTCCATGATGAGTTTACCCATGGAAGTGGCCCACGGATCCTTCTCCATCTCGGCCTTGACCCTCTCTATTGGGTTACTTGCTGGTCCGAAAAAGGAAGAAACCGTAGCCAACTGTACCTTCCTACTCAAGGCATCAGGGACTGAATTAGTTCGGCCCGGCTTGTACTCGATGTCGAAATCAAATTCAGCGAGAAATTGCTGCCATCTCGACTGCTTAGAGGTGAGCTTTGGCTGGGTCTGAAAGTAGCTTGTGGCCATGTTATCCGTGCGCACCAGAAACTTAGATCCAGCGAGGTAATGGTGCCAGGTTCAAAGGCAGTGCACAATCGCTATCATCTCCTTTTCATGAACCGTATACCTACGCTCGGTGTCGTTCAACTTCCGACTCTCGTAGGCCACTGGGTGCCCTTCCTGCATGAGCACCCCTCCAATGGCAAAATCTGATGCGTCGGTGTGGACTTCAAAAGAAATGGAAAAGTCCGGTAGCACGAGGACCGGCTCCACCGTGACCACCTGCTTGAGACGATCAAACGCCTCCTGACATTGGTTTGACCACCACCATGGTCGATCCTTCTTTAACAAATCCATCGGTGGGGCACATAACTTTAAATATCCAGTGATGAACCTCCTAAAGTAATTTGCCAAGCCAAGAAAAGAGTGTAAGTGTGTAACTCATGTAGGTACCTCTCACTCGGCTATGGCCGAAATTTTCGAGGGATCCATCATGAGCCTTCCATCCCCAATGATGTGCCCGAGGAACGGCACCCTCCGCTGCGCAAACACATAGTTCTCCCTTTTCACAAAGAGCTGGTGCTGCCGTAAGGTGGAGAAGACTTGCCTCAGGTGCGCCACATGCTCATCCAACGTTCGGCTGTACACAACAATGTCATCCAAGTATACTACCACGAATGTATCGATGATTTAGAGCCTTTTTATACTATCAATGTCATCCAACAATGTCATCCAATGATCCAACAATGTCATCCAGGTGTGATATGTTGTGCTCAAGTTCGAAGATTTAGAGCCTTTTTATAGCCTCAGCTCAGGTAACCACAGGAGAGGCCCATAAAGACCTCAGCAGCTCTCTCAATAAAGACCTTAATGGTTTATGGACGGTAAGTTAGAAGTGATCGCACTCAAAGGCTACAGTATAAATTATGCAGCTGCAGAAAGAATGAGTTTAATATTTGCTCATAAAAAATGAATCAGTTCAATCATGCAATGAGATCTCAACTGTCTGCGGCCAGAGAGGCCTTCAAAGCTATCAAGCAAAAGGCCGCAGAGCTTTCTACGAAGCTAGGTTAGGCTGAACAAAAGGCTAACAAGGTCTGAGAGTTTGTCATCTGAGCTAAGGGGTAAGTCGCAGAGGCCAAGGAGCTCGTCATCCAAGCCAAGTAGAGGGCCGCCAAGGCAATTGAGGAATATCTCTCCTTAGACTAGTATAAGGATGACTATGAGGAGAACGCGGCTGATGCTTTTGTAAAGGGCTTTGAGGAATGTTGAGCTCGGGACCAGCAACTCTTCCCGGAGATGGACTTTTTCGACCTTCAACCTAACTTCGGTGAAAGAAGCGATGAGGACGGCGAAGGTAGCGAGGCCAGCGGAGGCGGCAAAGATGGCGAGGACGGCGATGTTGGTGAGGGTGAAGGCAAAGAATGAAGCCCTTCACTTCTTTACCTTTTTTGCTTTGGACTGGGCTTGTACTTCATTTTTGGCTTGATTTTTACCGAGGTTGATGTACATCTATTTTTGCTCGACCTTTGTCGAGGTCAATGTATATATTTAAAAGTAATGAAAATAAAGAATTTTCTAAAATACCTAACTTCAGATTTTGCTTATGTTGTCTACTTTTTGCTTGTGTTTGGGTTATAGCATTGAACCTTCCTTTGACGCATCTTCTTATATTCAATTCCAACCACAGGATTGGCAAGGGTTTTTGGCCTATCTTGGGCTCCTCGGTTGATCCTTCTTGAGTTTGTCTCTAGATAAACTCTAGGTGAGCTTGGCTTTAGGAGGTTCCCGGTCGGCCTTGGGTGTCTTCTTAGTTGACCTCTTTGGAGTTCGTCTCCGAAGGAATTTTAAGTGAGCTTAGCTTGAGGAGGTCCCAAGTTGGCTTGGGGTGTCTCCTTAGTTGACCTCTTCGAAATTTATGTTAGGAGGAATTTTGAGTGAGCTTGGCTTGAGGAGGTCCCAGATGGATTCGGGGTGTCTCCTTAGTTGTTCTCTCTAGAGTTCGAGTCTAGAAGAACTTCAAATGAGCTCGGCTTGAGGATGTCCTAGACGGATTTGGGCTGTCTCCTTAGTTCGGAGCCCAGGCATTCGTGGGGTGTCTTGAGTCAAAATGCTTGTTATACTTGTCCAATCTAAAAGATAGAGACATAACGAGAAAATTTTTATTAGAAATAAACTTGAAATACAAACGAACCTTATTGGTGATAAATATGAAGATTGTCGAAATTCTAAGTTCATGGGATCAGAGCATCGTCAAGGTGCTCCAACTTATATATTCTAGGTCGCATTGATTCGGCTACTCAGTATGGGCCTTCCCAGTTTGGGTTTAGCTTTTCGGGCTCTCTTGGTCAAAATACTTCGATCTTTCTTAAGACGAGGTCGCTAAGTCAGAAGATCTTACTCTTGACCTTTGAGTTGTAGTACCGAGCTGCTTTCCACTGGTACTTTGCCAGGCGGATTTGAGTTTTCTCTCTAGTTTCTTCCAATAGATCAAGGTTGGCTCGGAGCTGATCGAGATTTGTTTGGTCATCAAAGCTTTTCACCCGAAGTGACGGAAGCCTAATCTCTAATGGGATTACTGCCTTTATTCCAAAAGCAAGGTTGAAGGGCGTCTCTTTGGTGGGGACTCGAGACGTGGTTCTATATGCCCACAAAACACTGTAGAGCTCTTCAACTCACATGCCCTTTACTCAGTCCAGTCTTGCCTTTAGTCCCTACAAAATCGTTCGGTTGGTTACTTTGGCCTCTCTGTTTGATTGGAGGTGTGCCACCGAAGTAAACCGGTGGTCGATTCCGAGCTTAGTGTAAAATTCTGTGAATTGGGCATTGTCAAACTGACGCCCATTATCGGTGATGATCACTCGAGGGAGTCCGAATATAGAAATTATGGCCTTCCAAACAAAATTTTGAGCTTTCACCTTGGTAATCCAAGCCACTAGCTCGACTTTTGCCCATTTGGTGAAGTAGTCCACCGCCACAAAGAAAAAATGGCACTGCCCGATTGCCTTTGAAAAAGGTCCAAGGATGTCGATTCTCCACTGTGCAAATAACTAAAGGGCACTAATCGGTGTCAGCGACACAGCTAGTCATTATTGGATGCTTGCCTAGCATTGGTATTGGTTGCATCTCTTGACGATGTCGGCAGTATCCTTTTGCAGGGTGGGCCAACAGTATCTTTGTCGTAAGATCTTATAGGCCGAGGATATTCCCCCCAAGTGATTTCCACAGATGTCCTCATGCACTTTCTGAAGTGCATAATCTACCTCAGTCAGACAAAGGCATCTGAGGAGAGGCAATGAAAATGATCTCCAATATAACTTGTCATCAAGGAGAGCATTGTGGGAGGCTTGTTGCTTCATCCAGCAGGCTCCACCCTAGTTCGTAGACAATTTTTCGTCCTTCAAGAAGTCGAAGAGGGGATCAATCTAGCTCGGCTCGACAATAGTGTTTATCATGACCTCGGGCTCGTCGATTCTCGGCTTCTCTAGGACTTCGAGAGATGTAGCTTTGGTCGGGTCGACAATCTTCGAGGTGGCTAGTTTTGACAGCAGGTCGACCCTTGCATTCTCCGTATGAGAAATCTAATGTATATCAAAGCTATGAAAGGCTAAAGTGATGTCGTTTACTTTCTGTAGATATATGATCATCGATGGCCACCGAGCTTCGAATTCTCTTCGAACTTGGCCGACGATCAATTGTGAGTCTTTGAAGACCTTCAACTGCTGGACCCATGCTCCTTGGAAAGCTTGAGCCTGGTGATGAGCACTTCATATTTAGCCTTCTTATTTAAGGTCGAAAACTTGAATCGCAGAGCGTACTCTATGATTACTCCATCTGGGCTGGTAAGTATGAGCCCAACCCTACTGCCCCCTAGGTTTGATGACTCGTCTACGTGCAGGATCCATAACCACTCTCTGGTCTTTATTTTGGAGAGCTCGGCGGGATCTTCATTAGGGATAGTGCATTCCACCAGAAAGTATGCCAACCCTTTTGCCTTGATGGACGGCCTAGGTTGGTACTCCAAGTCGAATTCTTCGAGCTTCACTGCCCACTTCACCAACTAATCTGCAATTCTGGGCTTTCTTATAATTTGCCTCACTGGCTGGTCGGTCAAGATTGTGACTGAATGGGTCTAGAAATATGGGCGGAGCTTCCGAGCTGAGATGATGAGAGCATAAACCACCTTCTCCAACTTAGAATATCTGGTCTTGGCATCTTGTAGGATACTACTTGTGTAGTAGATCAGTTTCTAGCATCCTTCTTCCTCCTGCACCAAGATCACACTCACAGCAGAAGGAGAAACGACTAATTATAAGTAAAGCATTTCTCTAACTTATGGCTTGGTGAGGAAAGGCGATAGAGCTGAGGTATTTCTTTAGTTGGTCGAAGGCCTTTTGACACTCTTTGATCCATTGAAAGTTCTTTGGATGCTTTAGGATCTTGAAGAATGGAAGGCAGCACTCCACTGATTTGGAGACAAATCTTGCCAGCGCGGCGACCTGACCAGCCAGGCGCCGAATTTCTTTGACGGTCTTTGGGAGTTGTATGTCCTGCACTGCTCAGATCTTCTTTGGATTTGCCTCAATGCCTCGCTGTGTCACTACGGAATCCAGAAATTTTCTTAACGCAACTCCGAAGGCGTACTTCGTCCGATTGAGCTTTATTTGGAACCTTTTGAGGGTCGCAAAAGTTTCCTCTAAGTCGGCTATGTGCTGCCCCATTACTTAGCTTTTTACGAACATGTTATCCATATACACCTCCATGTTTCGGCCGATTTGCTCCTTGAAGATCTTATTGATGAGGTGTTGGTAAGTTGCCCTTGTATTCTTTAAGCCAAAGGGCATTACCTTGTAGCAGTAGAGGCCTCTGCCAGTGAGAAAGGTTGTTTTCTACTCGTCTTCGGATGTCTTTTGGATCTGGTTGTACCTAGAGATTGCATCTATGGAGGTTGGTAATTGATGTCCAAAGGTCACATCTACGAGCTGATCAATCTTGGGGAGTGGAAAGCTGTCTTTCGGAAAAGTCTTATTCTGGTCGGTATAGTCGATGCAAACTTGTCATTTTTTGTTAGTTTTATTCACAAGTACAATATTGGCTGACCAATCAGAATAGTTCACCTCGTGAACAAAACTATTCTCCAAGAGTTTGTCAACTTTTTGGTCGATGACTTGTTGTTTTTCTACGATGAAGTTTTTCTTCTTTTATTACACAAGTCGATGAGTTGGGTCCACATTGAGCCTGTGAACCAACACCTTGGAGCTTAAACCCAGCATGTTGTTGGGCCGACTAGGTGAAGTCATCCGCATTGGCATAGAGAAATTGATTACTTTACCTCGATTTTCTTCACTCAAGTTGGAGCTGATCCAAACAGTTTGGTCAGGCTTATATTTCTTTAAGGGAACCTGCGCCAACTCTTCGGCTAGTTCTCCTCGCTGCTCCTTCAGTTTGTCCCTTGTGTCCAACCCTTCTATCGGTAGGATTTCTATGGATTTCTTTCTCTTGAGGGTGGCCCTGTAGCATTGACGAGCTATCATCTAGTCACCTCAGATTTCTCCTACTCTGCTCCTTGTGGGGAATTGCATGAGCAAGTGGTTGGTAGATACCACAGCCCTTTCTCCTCATAAATATGAGGTGGATTTATTGCTGGAAGACAACAGCCTCTAGCCAGCTTTTTTTTTTTTTTCGGTTGAGCTGCTGAAGCAACAGGGCAAAAGGAACCATTAACATGCATATCAAGGCCCAAAGGAATCCACTGACCTACTATACATTCCAAATTACATGATCACCACATCAATCAAAATTAGAAAGAGATGTTTGATGATCTATCATGCTCATATATCTAAGTTCATTCCTTTCTCTTTGATGTATATACACCATCTTTAAATATCCAATGACACTTCTAGCTGCAGGATCTATTAGAAGTATGCCCTAGAAGCTAATTTGGCAGAAAAATTGTATATATTCTGAGACATAAATTTGTACTTGATCTTTTTATTAATTAATAAAATTGGATATTTTTTTCATTCATGTTATTATCCGTCCATGAATTGTCCAAAGAATTAATAAGATAATGACATATATTCTCAAGAGTTGAGAATTTAAAGCATGTGCCATTGTTGATTAATTTCTGAATTACTCTTGATCGATGGATCATTACGAAGGACGGTGATCGATTCGATGAGATTAGTGCACATATCATATTTTTTAATGGACGAGTCTTGAGTCCACAGTGTGGGGACACTGAAATGATTGTGCAAGTGCTTGTTAGAGAATAAGTGTACTGAGCGTGACCAAAGCAAGAAGTCACTTGGATGTCAGTGATTTACTTGATGCTGCAGTTGTATGATTGGTACTTAGACCTGCGATGCCATAGCTATTCACAGTGAGGTCGCTGTAGTTTGACGAGCACATAAACATGGGCCCTATCCATTAGGATCCTTGTGGTGCAGATTGGCTGCAGTAGGTTCACTGTCGAATTAGGATTGCATCTAGATGGGATCTATCGATCTTGATAGACTAAGAGAGATCCTATGTGATTTATGAGTCTGAGTTCGAAAAACCTTGGCTAAGACATTTTGGAAAAGGAGTTTTCTAATCTCGAACTTAAGTCAAATAAATTTTGACATATGACAGATGATGGGGTTTGAGGAGTTATCCATGACCTCCATCTTGTCGGGATCCATGATAGAAGGACTATATCATACGCTAACTGCACCTAGAAGTTCATCTATTCCGTTTTACTGGATTGTCACTACATGCTGCTAGGTATCACTGGTGGATTGTGAGACTCGAAGGCATTCACTTGATGATCAGTAAATTCTGAAGAAAAGAGTTGAAATTATTTCAACCAATTGAAAGGAGTTTCAATAATATTATGATGGAGATCACAATATATCTCACTATCAGACAGAATAGAACCTATGGGGTCACACATATAAGAGATTTTGATCATTCCGACGGTTGGATTGCGATTTAGAATTGCAATATATCTTGATTGTCAATTTGATTGATAATTGGTTTAACCCACTAAGAGTTAGTGAGTTAAAGAAGGAGGATTTCAATTGGACTAAATCAATTAGGCTTAACCTTATTAGATAAGGATGGAAAGTCCTAATTAATTAGAACTCCTTATTTGATAAGGAACTTAATTCATAAATCCAATTTGGATCCTAATTGGATTAGGATTTACATGAATCAAATTGGTGGACATATTGGGTCCTAATTAGATTAGGATTCAATTAATCAAGAGGAACCATATGATTCCTAATTGAATTAGAAAATCTAAAGCATAAAAGGAAGGAACTCCCCCTCCTTTTCTTCCTCGGGTGAAACAAAGGAGGGGCATCCACCCCTCCTTGAATCACGCCAAGAACCTCTTGATTGCATCACGCCCCACCCCTCCTTCCTTTTTTGGCCTTCCACACGGCACAAGGAGAGGCCATGTTGCCTCTCCTTGGTTCTCTCCAACCTCTTTTAAGTAAAGGATTGGAAGGGGTGAATCAAGAAAGAATTTCTCCAAATCCTTTTCCTTCTTTAAGCTAGACATGAGATGCTTACATAAAGAGGAGGGGGGCGTGAGGGCTAAATATGCATTAGAGATTATTGAATTCAGCCTTCTCTTCCTCTTCTTTAGCCGCAAGGAAGTCCTTTTCTTCTTCCTCCTTCCAAGAAAAAGAGAAAATGTTTCTTTTTCTTCTTCCTTCTTCCTCCTCTTGGAAGCAATCAAAAGTTAATTGCTTAAAAAAGTTTCAACCTTCAAAAGAGAATCTTCTATAAGAAAGCCAGCACTCCGATGAAATCAAGATGCTTGAAACGATCTGTACCTTGTGTGGATACCTATAAAGGTTGGACACTTGTACGGTTTAATCCTTCGATCATCAGATAGCGGTAAAGATCTACCCGCTCAAAGGTAAAATAGAATCCTTACAATTCTTTATTATAGAATTAAATTAATCAAGTTTTAATTTTAATCTCTTTTTTTTAATTCATAATTTTCTGAGTTTGTGAACTCAGAATTTTTTTGAATTCTACCCTTCCTGGAATGTTCATGTGATGAACAACCCCGCACGTGTGTTTCCACTGCAATCGTCGCAACGCGTGCGAGAGTAACCCGACGGGATCAACGCTCCAAAGCAATACAAGATCTAAATTACAGCCTTTTATGGCATATATGATACAGCAAGTTACACAGACTACAGATATGTACCACTTGACAGCAGCAGCCATTTTAACTAGGAGAGAAAACAGGTATTATAACTAGTTAACCGCACACAGCAGGCAGCTGCTGACACACTGCATTATGCATGATTGCAGCTATCTGATGATTGATTCCTTTTAATGGGAACACCTGAGGCTTTGCATCTTCAGACAAGTCATTGCCATCGTGGTGTTTCTTGCCTGTCACAACCAAAACGATATTGTTTTAAGGGAAGCATTTTCCTAGAATGTTAAGGATCAATCTCATGGTATAACAGAATTAGGCTTACACTATTCTCTTGACTGAATATATTCAGTACGCTAGTAGGAACAAACAATACTTAGCATATACAGTAAGTCTGTATTTACTATTAAGAATAAACTGAAGAATAGGTAATATTTGGCATATCAAAATCCACCGTATGGAGTACATCAACTTCTCTTTTTTTATGCTTCTCTGAATTGTGGGTGATGGCCATGATATATACCCTTGGTTAGATAACTAATATAAAAATAAGTTATATCTGATTGGAAGGTTAAAGGGATGAAAGGAAGAAACAATTTCTGATCAATAAATCATGCTGGGATTCTGTGGAGACGGTCAGTAACAAGCCGGCTCTGCTTTAGCTCTGAGCTGAATGGTGGAAAAGGAGATATTGCATTTAGAAAATGTGCACGAACTACTGCACCCAAAATCCTATCTGAATCAATTTTGTGGACTGGGTGACCCATGGTGGTCAAGATTTTCCTCCTAAATGAGCTATTGCCCAAGTATGTCCCTAGCACGCCGTATTTTTAAAACAAATTTGGACATCATATCTGACTGGGAAGTTGGATTTGCTGCAGCATAGCGAAACAAACATTTCCAGTTCCTTTCCCAGTCTTGATTTCATTTGGTCACTGAAGAAAAACAAACTAGCTTATTCAAAGTAACAAGTAGTTTTTATACACATGCAAGAAAACATCCCAAGTTTGCCATACCTTCTTCACTTCAGGAACTGATTTACAGTCTGGAGGTTTCTCAACAGCCAGTTTGGTTTTGTATGGTATCAAGTTGTGACCAGGTGCATGCTGTGAGACTCCGGTTCTAGAATTTGTCACGTCTGACACAGACCTGTTGGTAGGAGGCCCAGATTCAACATTAGACCCTGGACTCTCCTGTTCCCTCAGAATCTCTCTGTCATCAACACTACTGATATCATTCTGTTCAATCTCTTCTATGCTTCTACTTAATGACGACAAGGATTCTCTGTCCAGGTCTTGCATCACAGCATGGTTAAAGTTTTTCTCTGGCTTAATTTTTTCCATGCTTCTTCTCAGCGAGTCTATATTTGATGTTGTGGATCCTGGATACAGCGGTCTAGTTTGAAGAGCTTGACTGCACTTCGTATCCTGCTTGAAGTTTAGTTCATTTTCAGTTTCTGTAGAAGGGGCATCAATAGTTTCTGCTGCCCCATCTCTAAGACTTCCATGCTGCAGAGCTGTTTCATCATCTTCTCCAGTTTGGCTAGAATTACTACCATCACCACCATAATCCAATGTGAGCTCAGTTTGCTGGTTCTGTTCCAAGGCCTTTAAAGCTCGAAGCCTTCTGTAGTATTCTTCAAAGTATGCTTTCTTTTCGGCAACTAAGCCACTAAACTTGTCCAGTTCCTCCTGGCGTCTGTCGTGAGTAAACACTGACCTTTTCTCCCATGACAATGACTCAGCTGCAAATCTTCCAAAGGATATAGAACCATGATCAAGCATTTGCGAGACCGAAGCTTCCTGCAAACCACATTAACAATATTAATACTCTACATAAATGAAAGAAAACAATATATTTAAATAATTACAGCACCCCAATTATCTTTCATTGGCTTCTTTGTATCACATGCTATATTCTCTGCTAACTTTGTATCAAACTTAATATAATATCCATATAAATCAACAGAAAATGTAAGAAACAAAAAGGGGAAAATTAATATACCAACACAGCTGAAAGGTAATGTATCATGAGTTCAGAATTCAATATAGGAGAAGAATAACAAAGTAGGTCACATCAGGAAATACAGAGAAATGAAACTCAGGTACTTAATAAAGCTCAAGCACCCATTTAGCCACCCAATAACAACAGAATAGGAAAATTATATTCATTATAGACCTTTTGCATAGCAATCTAACTTAATAAGCAGATGTAAGGAGTTTATATCATCCCAACTGTATATACTTCAAAAACAGCAATGAAACTGCAAGGAGAGGAAAACAAGCAAAATAGAACCAATAAGACCACAGCAGAGAATAAAAGAACTCGTACCATTCTGTTGCAAATATAGTGTAGAATTTGATACAATATATTACATGTAAGATCATATATTAAAAAATCTGAAATGCAAAATGAAACTAGCAATAGATAAATATCGTATCATTGTAGTTAGCATTTATGTAACCTGAATAATGTCATTAAAAAAGGGTTAAAGAGCAAAAAATAGATGGTTTGATACATGTAAGAATGAATTGCTGTTAGTTTAGCACTCTAAAGGAGCATTAAAGATTTTTTTAGACAAATAATTATGATGGTGAACAACCCAAAGAGATTAGAAAAAAATTACTTGAGAATCATCTCGATCAGATAACTCCTCCTGTGACCATCCATAATAAGTCTGACCAACACTGGTCGCCATTTCATGTCAACCAGTTACTTTACAATTATTACACAATATTATGGAGGCAAAAGCAGTCAGTTGATGGTGCCTCCCATTCTACAAAAGTATAAGCAAGGGCAGATACCTACATTAGGAAAAAGAACGACAGTTTTAGTCCTTAACCTTGATAGCGTAAAAGTCAAAACACTGAGAATCATATTCTAGTTTAGATTGTCACGGTAACAATGTCAAAATATGGGATAACGATGATAGAGGAAATGTAATAACATGAGATAAAGTTGCGAGTAAAGTAGGAAAAATAACGAATCTCCTGAAATTTGAGTATGTAAAAGGGAAGAGTACAGCAAAATCTTGTCACAGTGATTTGTAAAGTACTTGCAAACTTTGCTAGATTTTTAAAAATACTCTATTCATCAAGAAAATTATAAATATATTTTCAATGACCATTGTGCTAATAGCATGGGGTTGAAAACTTCTTGACCACAAGCAGATGAGAGTGTAATCAATTTAGGTTTACATAAAATTCAACTTCTTTAATTGCATTTAAGAAAGTCTTCATCCAAAACAAGAAAACAATATCTGAAATAGGCTGGGTCAAAAGCAAGGTAGTGTTCCAACTTTAATCCAAGAAAAATTAATGTTTTTTCCATAGGTTTGACTTTGGGGCAAAATTTTATATCACATTTATAATTGTCTTGTAAAAATTGGTTGAAATCCTTTACATGATAAAAAAAGAATTAACAACAGTAAAATTATGATGCTCTGATAGGCATAGGAAATTGATGGGAAAAATGAAAAATCAAATAACTTAATACAGACTAAATAAAAAGCCATGGAGCAAATTTTTCTTCCAAGCCTCAAGGAGAACAGTAAAGGAATGATTTAAATTCCTTGGGGACCTTTTCAGATGCGACATACTTAACAAAAGACTGCTGTAATCATTAAACAATCCAAATAAATTAAGTTTTGTAAACGAGCTAAGATAGTAAATTAAAGTTAGTCCAACACTCACGGCAGTCATAGTTAAAACATAAGCTGAAAACATATCATATCTACTTTTACGAGGTCAGAACATTCTTGGACAAGCTAAACAATTGAGAAAAAAAAAATCCTGGCTTCTGAATATTGCCACCTATTCTTCAATCTTCAAAACCCAAATTCAGATCTTTTTGTTTTTCACAACTCAAGCAGATGTTTAACTAGTGCCAAATTTCGACTCTCAATAAATAGAAACTAAAATCAGGAAAAAAAATTTATCAAAGCAGCTCTTCCATGATATTATAAAATCCAAACTCCAACGTTAGATAAGTGACTCTAAATACCTGGCATGAGACGCGCGCGCGCTGGAGAGAGAGAAATAACAAAGCAAATAAGAAATAAAGAATTCAGCTAAATAATAATTAAAAAAAAAAGACAATGAAAAATTTAAAGAGATCAAGATAAAGGTTCCATCTTTGATGGGCAATCAAGATAGAGATTCCAAAACCAAATCTTTGGCAGAAAATCGAATCCAATAGAAAGAAAAACATAAAATCTAGCTCCCGAACCTTGGCTAGGGGCAACAAATCATCCATTTTGGGATCAAAAACAAACCCAGAAAGAAAAAATCCCCTTCGAAAAGGCATAAAAGTAATACTATGACAAATTGTTGGCAAATAAATCAAAATATACTTACATATTTCAAGAAATACTGCGATCGGAAAACAAAGATGTAAATGTCAGAAAAACACCAGAGCATCCCAAATTAAATGAGAGCAGAAATAAAAATGAAAAAACAAATTAAATTAATTAGCCAATCGCAACAATTAGGAGAAAAGTTATCCAATGGTGAAGCAGGCATTTCAGCTAACTTAATAACAAGAGACATAAAAGAATTGCAGAAAAAAATAGCACAATAAGATTCACACAAACTGGAAGTTCATGTAAAAAAGCCCATCTATTTATGGTCGGGATTTTGTGAAGGAGAAAATGTAAATATGCGACACATTCTAGTATTGAGCAAACAACTCCTGATTTCTGACAAGCAAAACACGAACTTTGAGAATGTCGGTTCTCGAAGTCAAAATCGTACCTTTATTGATACCATCTTTATCTCGAAACTATCATCAGCCTCCAAATCATATGAATTCTTCAGGAACAGCAGAAAAAACACATCAGAAGAAATTTAATTACAGTTTTGTAATTAAAGATGCCTTAAAAAAATATAATCTTCAAAAAACAAGAAATTAGAAGGCAAAATGGGAAAAGGAAAAAGAGGCTCAAATTCGCCACTTCCAGATGTTCCCCGCCAATTGCTAGAGAAGCTGACACGCAAAGAAGAAAAGAGCAATTTTACAAGTCACCCATCATCTCATCAATATACATACATACACACAAAAAAGAGGAGAAGATCCCCGCTCCTCTCCTCGGGTGATGACCTCTCCAACTTACAATGAATGCAGATTGGTTGTCAGCAGTGTAGTAGACCTTCCAAAAATGCCTCGCCTATTGCCAGAGAAGGTGGCATGCAAAGAAGAGAACAAATTTAGAAGTCAACCCTTGTTGCATCAATATTCCTGCAAAAATGCATCCATACAAACAAAAAAGCAAGGAATGCTGTACCGGCCGGTTCAGCCCGTACCGAACCGATACTGGCTCCGAACGGTCTGGTTCGGTGTTAAAAACCCGTACCGGCCCGAACCGGCTAACCGTATCGGCCTGTACCGGTTCCAAATTTTTTTGGAGCTTTTGGATACGTGAACCAAGAGGGTTCCCTCCCAACCCGCAAGCTACCAATGCTTTCAAATCAAGATCTGGCCAGAACAGGTCAGCAACACATGGATAATTTAATCTAGTATACCAGTCCAAAAATTGGTGTCCAAGACTATTGATGCTTGTTGAACGTCAATAATAGACCAAAAAGCTAATTTGATTCAAGAAATCACAGCCTAAAGCAATAAAAGTAATACTATGACAAATTGTTGGCAAATAAATCAAAATATACTTATATACTTCAAGAAATAATGCGATCAGAAAATTTTTCGACCTGAGCACGCTGTTCCACCAATCAGATATGCTTGCTAAAGAGACATCAATGGTTAGGATTTATCGAGGACAGCTTCCACAGAAAATCACGAATCAAGCCCCTATAAGATATGATGACTAGGAGCTGTAATATTTCATTTAAAGGCTATCAAAGAAAGGAGTAAAGATGTCATCATCACCCAAAAGGTTCGGACTTTAGCTGCTGCATAGGGTCAGCAATAGCTCAGAAGATAAATAGATAAGTAAGACAACAGCAGACACGAATATACTTGAACAGTTTTTATGAGTTTGGTAAAATTCTAGGATGATGCAGTTTGAAGGTCCGAGCCACAAAAACTGATGAAGTAGATTTACCATGAATAAAGCGGAATGCAAAGTGTATAATCAACATAAAAGTTGTGGTTAAAAAGGGATAGCTGGCAAAGAGAGTGGCTATCCATAATTACCTAAACTACAAAGGCCGGCGGACAATAGAAACTCAAGCAAGTACATTATCATCTGAACGCAATACAAGTGTACTATTTATGTAAATAAATTAAACAAACTTAGTCTCAAACTAGGTGGAATCAAGAAACTTCATCTCATCTAAAGGGAACCAGAAAGAGTATGGCCGTCAAACCACGTACAGGTCAAGGAATTATCTGTGTTCAATAGAAATCATTAGGTCTAGCATGGAAGGTGCAAGAAGACAACGTTTTTTATTAAAAAAAGAAAAAAATATTAAAAAATGTTAGAAAAAAGAAAAAGAAAAGAAAAGAATGGCTTCCAATAATAAAGAACACAAAGCTATATCCACTACAGGCCAGACACAAGTCAATTCTTGTATAAAAATAAATGGAGCCTTTTTGGAAGCCAAAAAAGGAATCATGTTTAGCCTACGAGAAGTGAGTCCTAAGAAACCAAAACAGACAATTTACCTAGAATACACAATATTTGGCTTTGTAACGAGCCAACCTCAGTTCGAAAAATAAATCACCGAGTCAACCAGATATGCTAATTGTTGGTCCATTTGAACTTTAGAAGATAAGACTACATCCTAAAAAATAATAATCATAAAACAATCATTCACAACTTAATAGAATATAATCATCCCGACATATCACAAGCCTTACCTTTATGATACATAATACATTCAAGAAAACAAAAAAAGGCATCCCCAAGGTTTCTGCCACTTAGCATCTGAGGTGTTTCGAATACATGATGCACAGGTCAAATGGAGCAACCTTACCATTGCACCAAGCCCCGCCCGCACGTAATACATTAACAAACATGCTCAGGCATGAAATCATGAAAATTAAAGAGAAAGAGAGGTTGAAAAAGAAATGGTAAAGTATCCAGAACAACATGCAGAAATGTTTTCCAAGCCAATGGAAAGTCATGCAGATCAATGTAACCAACAAGGTTAACAAAAAATGATTAAATGATTGAAGGATTGGAATTACCACACAGTATGTCACAAGGATATAACCATAACTGATGGCCAGCAGACAAAACAAAGAGAAATTCTTCTGGTTCTGAACTTGATCTAATATAAAAAGGCATAGGAGCTATACAGGGATTAGTCTAATAGTTCGGTTCTGAGATTATGCAAATGCATTTTCAGAAGATCATGTCATTATCTCATGGGAACTGCATATGATACTATTTGAAAGTGTACTAAGAGAACCAACCACATTTGTCAAATAAAATATTAAGCAACATACACAGCACATAAAAATGGGAGCAAAAGTAGAGCTGCCACTGTCATGATTTATAGAAAACAAGGATGTAAATGTTAGAAAAACACCACAGCTTCCCAAATTAAATGAGAGCAGAAATAAAAATGAAAAAACATATTAACTTAATTAGCCAATCGCAACAAATGGGAGAAAAAGTTATCCAATGGTGAAGCAGGCATTTCAGATAACTTTATAACAAGAGACGTAAAAGAATTGCAGAAAAAAAAAAGCACAATAAGATTCACACATAAACTGGTAGTTCATGTAAAAGAGCCCATGTATTTATGGTCGGGATTTTGGGAAGGAGAAAATGTAAAAATGTGACACATTTGAGTATTGAGCAAACAACTCCTGATTTTTGACAAGCAAAATACAAACTTTGAGAATTTGGGTTCTCGAAGTCAAAATCGTACCTTTATCGATACCATCTTTATCTTGAAACTATCATGAGCCTCCAAATCCTATGAATTCTTCAGGAACAACCGAAAAAACACATCAAAAGAAATTTAATTACAGTTATGTAATTAAAGAAGTCTTACAAAAATATAATCTTCAAAAAACAAGAAATTGAAAGGCAAAAAAGGAAAAGGAAGAAGAGGCTCAAATTCACCACTTCCAGAAGTTCCTCGCCTATTGCTAGAGAAGCTGACACGCAAAGAAGAGAAGAAGAGTAATTTCACAACTTGCCCATCATCTCATTAATATACATGCACACAAAAAAGAGGAGAAGATCCCCGCGCCTCTTCTCCGATGGTGATGACCTCTCCAACTTACAATGAATGCAGCTCAGGTGCCAGCAATGTAGCAGACCTTCCACATATGTCTCGCCTATTGCTAGAGAAGATGGCATGCAAAGAAGAGAAGAACAATTTTTAGAAGTCACCCTTGTTGCATGAATATTCATACAAAAATAAATCCGTACACAAAAAAGCGAAGAAGAAAAGGAGAAGGAACAATGCTTGAAAGGTAACTGAGAAATCACTATAGATGCTCACCTCCTCTCTCAAGTAGAAAGCTAGGAGAAAGGAGAGGTGGAAGGCTGAGCCTTGTTTACCAACATATAAGAACCAGCTCTTTGAGAAGGCGATTATCCATCACATTGTATGCCCGCCCATGCTCCTAATTCTTGGAACCATTATAAGTACCATTTTGAACCTTATGTCTTACATGAAAAGTTAACATAATCTGCGGCATTAGATAAACAGGTCTACTGCAATAAATAAATAAGGTTTACTGCAAATCCGAATATGACTCAGAGGGTACCCTCTCAACTCACAACCTACCAATGCTTTCAAATCAAGATCTGGTCAGAACAGGTCAGCAACAAATGGATAATTTAATCTAGTATACTAGTCTAAAAATTGGTGTCCAGCACTATTGATGCTTGTTCAACGTCAATAACAGACCAAAAAGTTAATCTGATTCAAGAAATCACAGCCTTAAGCAATAAAAGTAATACTCTGATAAATTGTTGGCAAATAAATCAAAATATACTTACAAACTTCAAGAAATACTGCAATCGAACAGTTTTTCGACTTGAGCATGCTGTTCCACCAATCAAATATGCTTGCTAAAGAGACATCAATGGTTAGGATTTATCGAAGACAATTTCCACAGAAAATCACGAATCTAGCCCCTATAAGATGAGATGACCATGAGTTGTAATAGTTTATTTGAAGGCTATCACCGGAATGAGTAAGGATGCTGTCATCATTGCCCAAAAGGTTCGGACTTTTGCTGCAGCATAGGGATCCAACCATGGAATGCCGTACCGGTCCAGTCCTAGACCGGTACCGGAACGGATAAAAAACCGGTATTTTCCGATTTTTTATCCGAACCGGCCGGTACGGATGCGTACCGGCCGGTTCGGAGCCCGTACCGGCCGGTACCGGCCTCGAACCGGTGCGAACTGGCCGGTTCGCACCGGTACGATTTTTTTTTTTTAGAACCACAGCGCCGCGCGCTGTGGTTTTTGAAACTACCGCATACCGGCCGGTACGGTACCGGTACCGGCCGGTACGTACCGGACCGGACCGTCCAACAATAGCTCAGAAGATAAATAGATAATTAAGACAACAACAGAGACAAGAATAAACTTGAACAATTTTTATGAGCTTGGTAAAGTTCTAGGATGATGCAGTTTTGAAGGACCGAGCCACAAAAACTGATGAAGTAGATTTACCATGAATAAAGCGGAATGCAGAGTGTATAATCAACATAAAATTTGTGGTTAAATCTCTCAGAAATTCAAGAAACCCTTAAAAAGGAATATTGAAAACAATAATCCCAGCAACCGGAAAGCAAAGAAGGGGAAGATGGAGAAGGAGACTCAGATTCACCAATTGATCTGCAACTAATAAATCAAAACGGCTGCAAACGGTTGCCTACAGAACAACAGCAGCAGACCATCCAAGATTGCCTCACCATCAAGAGAATAGTTGCTTTCCTCTTAAAATGTAGCAAAACCCTCATCCAAGAATCATCACAGCCTCTTTGCATGGACCGAGCCACAAAAACTGATGAAGTAGATTTACCATGAATAAAGCAGAATGCAGAGTGTATAATCAACATAAAATTTGTGGTTAAAAGGAATAGTTGGCAAAGAGAGTGGCTATCCATAATTACCTAAACTACAAAGGCTGACGGACAATAGAAACTCAAGCAAGTACATTATCATGTGCAACTTAGACAAAAGGCATTATCTTAACCAAGTTCAAAACTTTTGAAGATATACTGAAGAAAAGGGAGAGAGGGATAGAGAGACTTTTACCAAGATCTCCCCACTTCCTACGCTCTCCACCAAAATCTACTTTAAATCTCTCAGAAATTCAAGAAACCCTTAAAAAGGAATATTGAAAAAAATATCCCAGCAACTGGAAAGCAAAGAAGGGGAAGATGGAGAAGGAGACTCAGATTCACCAATTGATCTGCAACTAATAAATCAAAACGGCTGCAAACGGTTGCCTGCAGAACAACAGCAGCAGACCATCCAAGATTGCCTCACCATCAAGAGAATAGTTGCTTTCCTCTCAAAATGTAGCAAAACCCTCATCCAAGAATCATCACAGCCTCTTTGCATGGAACCCAAAAGCAATGCCGCTCTCCCAGTTTGCGAAACAAAGAAGAAGAAGAAAAGCAAAAGAGAAGAAACATAAACAAACAAAGAGAACAAGATAACAAGAAGCACACCATCGCGGCCATTATCCACCCGGGAGACCAACAACAAGTTGAAGGAGAAGAAAGAGAAGACCAACAAATCTTGAGTAAGAGAACTAGAAGCCGACCTGGGGAAAAGATCCCACAGTGTCTCTTTTTCTCCTCCCCCCATCGAACGATCGTTGCTGCTCGGCTGTCTGCGGAGCAGCAGACCTTCCAGAGCTGCTCACTCAATCGCTGCTAAAGAGCCGCGGCCAGATCTGCACCCTCTTGTCTATGATATCTGCTATCTGGTGGGGGAGGTGGACTCCTTCTGAGCCACGCATGTCTTTCGTGAGGCGAACAGTGCAGCAGACTGAGTCGCCTCATTCGTAGCACACCACTCTGGAGCCGTCCTATGGAGGGGTTTCGAGCGAGTGCCGGTGGCACTAGAGCGTGTTTTGCTTTTTGATTATTCTGGGCGTTTTCACGGTTTGCAGTGAGATGCCGGTACACCAAAAAAAAAAGAGAACATAATCTCAAGCACCAAACTATTACATCCACCATGAAAGGCTTGATCAAATCATTCAAAGTTGACAGTAAGAGACAACAAAAGCAGAGAAATTACTATAACAGATCCATGAAAACACTAAAGTTATATGTCACAGTCACAAAGGCAAAAAATAGCATACAAAACCACACAAATAGATGTTGGGGCATTCCACAGACGTGGTGCATGCAACAACAAATAAAAGCAGGTGGACAACCAATTGAATCACCAAGGCTAACAGAGCAAAAAAAGTTTGCTCAAAATTTGATGACCATCATTCATGTCATCAAATGGAGCAAGCAATGGCAGCGAACTGAGACAACAACCAGCACAAATCTATGTACAACAACCAAGCAAAATGAGAGATATAGAAGCAATAAAATAATCCAAACTCTTTATATGAACCAGAGAAATAGTCTTAGCATCTGACGAGATAAGCCTCCAAAGAAATTCTATATAGCAACCTTTTAAGCTCAATGGTTTAGGATTTTCCATGGATTTCGTTTGATTCTGGCTATTCACATTTCTTTATTTCAGTCGGTTTTTCTAGAGAATTACATTGCATACCAAAGAATTGAGGTATGATTAATTTCGAGGACGAAATTTATTTAAGAGGGAAAGAATGTAATGTCCAGGCCCGATACTAACTAGGCCCAATACTTTTGAAGCCCAGTTTAAGGGTATTTGGGCCAGGTCATTAATGGGGCCGTATTGGGCCCATGGATGGCAACCCTCACCTCAAGCCTAAGGACTGAAGTGACGGGCCCCAGCTGGCCAGTAGGGGGGAAGGCCAGCTGTTGGGCCCTCATCCATGCATAATGGGAGTCTTCCACCTCTCACCCTGGTTGAAAGGACAAGCCCAGCTGGCCTGAGGGAAAGGG
Source organism: Phoenix dactylifera (assembly GCF_009389715.1). Lineage (NCBI taxonomy): Eukaryota > Viridiplantae > Streptophyta > Magnoliopsida > Arecales > Arecaceae > Phoenix > Phoenix dactylifera. The sequence goes on from NW_024068835.1 coordinate 87,664, forward strand.
CAGCTGTAGGCTTCCGAAGCAAGGAGGAAGGAGAGGGTGCCACCTCTCCAATAAGCAGAGTTTATTTAAACTCCCAGTTTCTTAGCTTAGGAGTTACTATACCCTCTTATTCCTTAGCCCTCTGGAGTACTATACCATAGAAGCCGAACCCTAGAGCCGAAGGTTGAAGGAGCTGAACCTCTGAAGCCCTAGGAGAGGAAGGAGGGATTTCTTGAAGGGTGTACTGCTCGGCTACAACCAACCCGGAGCAAAGTATGACCTGATTTACTAAAATAGGTTTAAACAAAATAAAAAGGGGGGAAGTTCCTCTGTGGAATGTTTCTTCCCTCTGTTTCATGTTTCAACAGTAAAATAGAGGGAGGAAGACTCTGGCACAGAGATGGAAGAAGAAATAACCTGTACTACCTTATATGATACACTGCAAATATTTTAAAAATATGACAGTTTGACTAGTCTGACTACCCTGTTACCCATGTATGAGGCTTCGTGCTATTGTGGACGGTAGTCGGCAATAGCACGGCCGTGTCACGGATCGTGTCCGGGGCGTGACATATGTCACCTTAGTTGTGGTTATGATAAAAATTTAAAAGGGAACAGAAATACTTTGAACACAACTGCAATTAATATAACTTATGATGTGAATGCTTTAAGGCCTGCAGCATCACGAGAAGATTGAACTTAGGTGAGATCAAATGAATAATGCTTATCGAACATTGAATTAAAACAACAAAATCCAATTAACATAGCCCAAAAAAAAAAATTTGTTAGTCCGAAAATTAACTATTTATCAAAGATGGATAAATTGACGGGGAGTGCAATCAACTAGCAGACCATTTCATCCACAGTTTAGACCAACAGGGACCTACAGACAGCATCTACCAAAAAAGGGTTGATCATATCATTCAAAGTTGACAGCAAGAGGTAACAAACGCAAAGAAATTACCATAATCCAACCATGAAAATACTAGTTATGTGTGTCTCAGTCATAGCGGCAAAAACAGCATACAAAACCACATAATGCCAACATTAAATAGATGCTCGGGCATTCCACAAACGTGGTGCGTGCAACAACATATTAAAGCAGGTGGACAACCAATTGCATCACCAAGACTACCGGACCCAAAAAAAAGTTTGCTCAAAATTTGATGACCATCAATTACGTATCATCAAACAGAGCAAGCAATGGCAGCCAACCGAAACAACAACCAGCATAAATTTATGTACAACCACCAAGCAGGACGAGAGATATAGAAGCAATAAAATAATCCAAACTCTTTCTATGAAGAACTAGAGAACTAGTCCTAGCATTTAACGAAATAAGCATCCGAAGAAATCCTATATAGCAACCTTTTAAGCTCAATGGTTTAGAATTTCCCGTGGATTTAGAACGTCAGAGATCATTTCACATGCCAGAACAATATAGAACATAACCTCCAGAACCAAATTAGACGGAGTCCCACCAACAACCAAGAATACCAAATGTAGATTGAACAAACACCGATCAAAATATTATCTCACTATCATTCAAGTCCAGAGAGAACTTAAAGCAAAGTTAACAAAATAAAATATCTGAACCAAGTTCAAAACTTTTGAAGATATACTGAAGAAAAGGGAGAGAGGGAGAGAGACTTTGACCAAGATCTCCCCATTTCCTACACTCTCCACCTAAATCTACATTAAAATCTCTCAAAAACACAACCGTAAAAAAGAATATTGAAAACAAAAATCCCAGCAATTTGAAAGCAGAGAAGGGGAAGATGGAGGGGGGCTCAGATTCACCGATTGATCTGCAACTAATAAATCAAAAATGGCTGCAAACAGTTGCCTGCAAGATTGCCTTGCCGTCAAGAGAATAACTGCTTTCCTCTCAATTGTAGCGAAACCCTCGTGCAAGAATCATCACAGCCGCCATGTAAAGAACCCAAAAGCAGCGCCGCTCTCCCAATTTGGGAAACAAAGAAGAATAAGAAAAGCAAAAGAGAAGGCACATAAACAAAGAAAGAGAAAAAGATAACCAGAAGCACAACATTGTGACCATTATCCACCCGGGAGACCAAGAACAAGTAGAAGGAGAAGAAGAAATAGAATACCAGCAAATCTTGAGAAAGAGAACTAGAAGCCGACCTAGGGAAAAGATCCCACAATGTCTTCATCTTCAGCTCCGTTTCGAGATCCGAAATAACTCCGTCCAAAACCTCCCCGTGAAGCGAGCATCGCGATCAGAAACGATACTCCGCGGTATCCCCCAATATTTTACCACATATGTGAAGAATAACTGTGCCACGTCCTCCGCATGGCAAGTAGTAGGTGCTGGAATGAAGGCCCGTACTTCAAAAATGATCCACCACTACCATGATAGAACTGTTCTCATCCATTGGAGGTAGCCCGATGATGAAGTCCATGGAGACACTCTCCCACGGATGCTCTGGTATATGTAATGGTTCCAACAACCTCGCAGGTCCTCGATGTTCAACCTTGTCTTGTTGGCATAGCAAACAAGTGAGAACATACTCCTCGATGTCATCCCGCATCTTCGGCCAATAATAGTTATGTTCTATGAGAGCTTGGTCCCGCCCACATAGAATCATGGTGTTCTCGCAGCACCTCGCGCCTTAGCCCTCCGCCTGAAGGCACATAGACACGTCGCCCTCGTGTCAAATATGCCCTCCTTCGGTTCAGAAACGGCGCGCCTTGCCGTCCATGATGAGTTTACCCATGGAAGTGGCCCACGGATCCTTCTCCATCTCGGCCTTGACCCTCTCTATTGGGTTACTTGCTGGTCCGAAAAAGGAAGAAACCGTAGCCAACTGTACCTTCCTACTCAAGGCATCAGGGACTGAATAGTTCGGCCCGGCTTGTACTCGATGTCGAAATCAAATTCAGCGAGAAATTGCTGGCCATCTCGACTGCTTAGAGGTGAGCTTTGGCTGGGTCTGAAAGTAGCTTGTGGCCATGTTATCCGTGCGCACCAGAAACTTAGATCCAGCGAGGTAATGGTGCCAGGTTCAAAGGCAGTGCACAATCGCTATCGAAAAATAAAATCACCGAGTCAACCAGATATGCTAATTGTTTGGTCCATTTGAACTTTAGAAGATAAGACTACATCCTAAAAAAATAATAATCATAAAACAATCATTCACAACTTAATAGAATATAATCATCCCGACATATCACAAGCCTTACCTTTATGATACATAATACATTCAAGAAAACAAAAAAAGGCATCCCCAAGGTTTCTGCCACTTAGCATCTGAGGTGTTTCGAATACATGATGCACAGGTCAAATGGAGCAACCTTACCATTGCACAAGCCACGCCCGCACGTAATACATTAACAACATGCTCAGGCATGAAATCATGAAAATTAAAGAGAAAGAGAGGTTGAAAAAAGAAATGGTAAAGTATCCAGAACAACATGCAGAAATGTTTTCCAAGCCAATGGAAAGTCATGCAGATCAATGTAACCAACAAGGTTAACAAAAATGATTAAATGATTGAAGGATTGGAATTAACCACACAGTATGTCACAAGGAATAACCATAACTGATGGCAGCAGAACAAAACAAAGAGAATCTTCTGGTTCTGAACTTGATGTAATATAAAAAGGCATAGGAGCTATACAGGGATTAGTCTAATAGTTCGGTTCTGAGATTATGCAAATGCATTTTCAGAAGATCATGTCATTATCTCATGGGAACTGCATATGATACTATTTGAAAGTGTACTAAGAGAACCAACCACATTTGTCAAATAAAATATTAAGCAACATACACAGCACATAAAAATGGGAGCAAAAGTAGAGGTGTCACTGTCATGATTTATAGAAAACAAGGATGTAAATGTTAGAAAAACACCACAGCTTCCCAAATTAAATGAGAGCAGAAATAAAAATGAAAAAACATATTAACTTAATTAGCCAATCACAACAAATGGGAGAAAAAGTTATCCAATGGTGAAGCAGGCATTTCAGATAACTTTATAACAAGAGACGTAAAAGAATTGCAGAAAAAAAAAAGAACAATAAGATTCACACATAAACTGGTAGTTCATGTAAAAGAGCCCATGTATTTATGGTCGGGATTTTGTCAAGGAGAAAATGTAAAAATCTGACACATTCGAGTATTGAGCAAACAACTCCTGATTTTTGACAAGCAAAATAGAAACTTTGAGAATTTGGGTTCTCGAAGTCAAAATCGTACCTTTATCGATACCATCTTTATCTTGAAACTATCATCAGCCTCCAAATCCAATGAATTCTTCAGGAACAACCGAAAAATTACATCAAAAAATTTAATTACAGTTATGTAATTAAAAAAGTGCTACAAAAATATAATCTTCAAAAAACAAAAAATTGAAAGGCAAAAAGGTAAAAGGAAGAAGAGGCTCAAATTCACCACTTCCAGAAGTTCCTCACCTATTGCTAGAGAAGTTGACACGCAAAGAAGAGGAGTAATTTCACAACTTGCCCATCATCTCATTAATATACATGCACGCAAAAAAGAGGAGAAGATCCCTGCACCTCTTCTCCTCTGGTGATGACCTCTCCAACTTACAATGAATGCAGATCGGGTGCCAGCAATGTAGTAGACCTTCCATATATGTCTCGCCTATTGCTAGAGAAGATGGCATGCAAAGAAGAGAAGAACAATTTTAGAAGTCACCCCTTGTTGCATGAATATTCATACATAAATACATCCATACACAATAAAGCGAAGAAGAAAAGGAGAAGGAACAATGCTTGAAGGGTAACTGAGAAATCACTATAGATGCTCACCTCCTCTCTCAAGTAGAAAGCTAGGAGAAAGAAGAGGTGGAAGGTTGAGCCTTGTTTACCAACATAAAAGAACCAGCTCTTTGAGAAGGCGATTATCCGTCACATTGTATGCCTGCCCATGCTCCTAATTCTTGGAACCATTATAAATACCATTTTGAACCTTATGTCTTACATGACAAGTTCACATAATCTCCAGCATTAGATAAACAGGTCTACTGCAACAAATAAATAAGGTTTACTGCAAATCCGAATATTACCCAAGAGGGTTCCCTCCCAACTCACAACCTACCAATGCTTTCAAATCAAGATCTGGTCAGAACAGGTCAGCAACAAATGGATAATTTAATCTAGTATACCAGTCTAAAATTGGTGTCCAGCACTATTGATGCTTGTTGAACATCAGTAACAGACCAAAAAGTTAATCTGATTCAAGAAATCACAGCCTTAAGCAATAAAAGTAATACTGTGACAAATTGTTGGCA
>NW_024068836.1:0-87941 GCF_009389715.1 Phoenix dactylifera
ATTTTGTCAACCACACAAAGAAGTGTATGGATATCTCTAGGATATGAAGTAGGCACTGTACAGAATCAATAGCAAAAAAGTTACAGCCTTTCAAAAGCATGAAATATTAGCAATATAATGTTTTCAAAGTAATAAAACAGTGGCATTTACCTGAACTGCCAAACTTCTGTAGAAGCGAATGCAAGTACTCAAGGGCTTTAGCATCGTATATATGGGTCAGTGCAGCAGCCGTTGTGGAAGGTGAATTGAACAGAGATCCATTTTCCCTCTGATATTTCATAACCTCTTGCCAATCTTGTGACTTGCCCAATCCTTTAGCAACATATGCCAGATAGGCTTTCCTACCCTCAGAACTGTTTTCAGACGCTCTGAACGAAAGTACATGAATATTACTATTTAGCAACTACAGGAGACAAAGATGTGATAGTCAAAAAGATGTAGATGTTAAAATGAAAAAATTAAGTAATAAGTAGTGCTATAAATACAAAGAATTTAATAGCATAAGAAATTAGCTATGGTGATACTCCAGTAGAATGTTCTGCTACTTTCTAAAGATTGTTTGATGCAACAAATTAGTAAAATGGTATGTATTATACAAAGGTTATCTGGATTTTTCCACATGATTATTCATTGGGAATAAAATCCAGAAAGCTGCATGAGGTACTAAGTAGTTTATGACTCCTCACGATTTTCATTTGGTATCGAGCTAAACCTGTAGGTACTGGTCGGAACCAGGTGGAACTACCCTTACTGCTTGGTACCAAACCGATATTGCCTGGATTTGGAACCACCATGACTTGGAAGGAGAAAAAAGTATTGAGAGCCTACCTTGGTACGAGGTGCGTACAAAGCCGGTAGTGTACTGGTATAGTTTTGTAGACCTTGCCAGCAAGTACCCAAAAAACTAAAAAGTTATTTGATTTCATCATCGCCAACCTAAATCTCTAATTATAATTTTATCTTATTTTGGTTCGTTGGACGAACATAGTTCCAAGTTGTTTCTTATTCGATGAATTTTTTTGTAATATTTTATTGGTTACCACCCAGAGATCCTTAATATTTAGTAATTTCCATTGACTCTCAATTTTCATCCTCATCTTTTCACCTTTACATTTGCTTAGGTCTTCACATAACATCTAATTCCATGTTATGCAATTTCTAACCTATCCATTGTTCGCTAAAGTCCAACACCAAGCCATTTATATAGGTAAGACTTCCTTTGATGCGATTATGAATTACAACGTCGTGCAGGTAGAATTAGTTACTCAAACTGTTGTAATAGATTAGATGAAATATACAAATGTGAATGAACATATACATTGTCCAGTTATATTATTTCAATACCTATAGGACACATGCATATAGCATATGCATATTAACAGAGTCTTTATGGAGATACAAGATTTTATATTAACATGATGAACAATGAGATAATCAAATCAGAACGTAGTATGCTATAGTATACATGTCTTGTCATGAGATGATTGCTTATGAAAAATTGGAAAACATGAAGAGAATCCTAAGATATAGATAACTGAGGGAACCACGTACCTTTGCAGTTCTAAATCTCTCATGTGAAACATGACATCTATGTCATTTTGTCTAATAGAAAGATCTAAACCCATATCAATGGCATATCCAAGCATTCCAGAAAATATGATCTCGAAGCCAATAGGAGAATGCAACTTCTCATCCATAGCAGAGAAAAAAGAAGATCCAACAAAGTGGAGCCCTGCATTTTCAGGCATAATGTTCTGTTTTAATGTGCATGCAGTAAAAAAAAAAAAATTTGCATATGATCTTGTGTTCTTTGAAGATACCCCTTCCGACATGTTCTTCACCAATATTCCATCACTTTTGTGCAAGTACGCAGGCTAATGTAGAAGAGAGAGCATCCTTGACAAGAGAGGGGTGGAGACCATGAATTCCCCAAGAGCCATCAGGATGTTGATTCTTTATTATCCAATTAAGACACTCTGGGAAGCATGGAAACTGCGGAAATTCTGGCAAGGGGACCATAGCTACCCATGCAGTGTCATAGGAAGAAGATGAAAGATCAACATTAGGTATTTGCTCCCTGATTCTTTTCTTTGATACTTCTGTGAGATACTGGGCTGAAGCCGGCAACCCCAGCCGACTTTAGCTCAACACCCTTTTTGGAAGGGGCAGAACAGGGGATCGCAGACGCGATCCCCTCCGATTTCTCCAGGCACAAGGACGCCGCGGGCACTCTGCGGCTACACCGTGGTAGTTTCGCGTCCACCCCGCGGCCGCACGAGTGGCCGCTGATTTTGCCCTACCGCCGCGAAAATTGCGGCGGAGAGCCATTGAAATGGGGCAATAAAACCCCCGTTCTTCCTCTTCAAAAAGTATATATTGTCCAGTTATATTATTTCAATACTTATAGGACACATGCATATAGCATATGCATATTAACAGTCTTTATATAGATACAAGATTTTAGATTAACATGATGAACAATGAGATAATCAAATCAGAACGTAGTATGTTATAGTATACATGTCTTGTCATGAGAAGATTGCTTATGAAAAATTCGAAAACATGAAGAGAATCCTAAGATATAGATAACCAAGGGAACCACACACCTTTGCAGCTCTAAAACTCTCATGTGAAACATGACATCTATGTCATTTTGGCTAATAGGAAGATCTAAACCCATATCAATGGCATATCCAAGCATTCCAGGAAATATGATCTCAAAGCCAATAGGAGAATGCAACTTCTCATCCATAGCAGAGGAAAAATAAGATCCAACAAAGTGGAGCCCTTCATTTTGAGGCATAATATTCTGTTTTAATGCGCATGCAGTAAAAAAAAAATTGCATATGATCTTGTGTTCTTTGAAGATACCCCTTCTGACATGTTCTTCACCAATATTCCATCGCTTTAGTGCAAGTACGCAGGCTAATGTAGAAGAGAGAGCATCCTTGACAAGAGAGGGGTGGAGACCATGAATTCCCCAAGAGCCATCAGGATGTTGATCCTTTATTATCCAATTAAGACACTCTGGGAAGCATGGAAACTGCAGAAATTCTGGCCAGGGGACCATAGCTACCCATGCAGTGTCGTAGGAAGAACATGAAAGATCAACATTAGGTATCTGCTCCCTGATTCTTTTTCTTTGATGAAGGTCAGACAGAAGGCTTAGTAGCTAAAGGAAGGTCTAATCAATGGTGCTCAGATAGTAGTAGATGTAAGTCTGGACCGAAGTCCAAACATAAGGGCTCATTTGGTTCGCGGGAAAAGAAGGGGGGAAAGTGTGGTCAACGGAAAAGTAATGAGATGCCTCTTGTTTGGTTGGAGTTTTCAAAGGAGAGAGATGGAAAAGTTGTATTCCCATGGGAATATGATTCCCACATTTCATGGAAAAGTGTTTCCCATGAGAAACATGGAAAAGTTACTTTTCCATGAGGTGGGAATCACTTTATTTTTATTTTTTTCCAAAAAGGCCCTTCAGCATTAAAGAAGCATTAAAGAGGCATTAAAGACCTAATTTTTATTAAGGGCATAATGGAAATTATACATAACTTTTTCAGGAAAGTAGATGGCCAACCAAACATAAGCACTTTGCAAATTTGTCACTTTCCCATGGTCAACCAAACATGCCAAAAATACTTTCCTGGGCATCCTCTTCCTAGGAATTTATTTCCCAGGAATCATATTTCTAGAAGGAAAAATGCTTCCCGCGAACCAAACGAGCCCTAAGAGTTTGACTTGACATTATTGTTATAGGCAAATATGTATTAAGACTAATTATTATAAGTTAAAAATTAAGCAATAGAGGGATCAAAAAAAGAAAGCAAAATCCGCAGAAGCCAGTGTAGCAAATGGTGTTTCTGATGGTACTGAAAACATTCTCACAGTGATTAATGGAGTTAGATCCAAAGATGAGTGGATTCTAAATTTAGGTTGTTTCTACTACATATATCCCAATAGAATGGTTCTCTATATATGAATCAATTGATAGTGGAGTTGTGTTGATGGGCAATAATGCCCCAATTAAAACAATTGGCAAAGGAACGGTTCGAATTAAAATGCATGTGGTGTGATGAGAACCTTAACTGATGTTTGGCATGTTTTGATTTGAAGAGGAATCTCCTCTCTTTAGGCATCCTTGATGCTAATGAGTACAAGTACACAGCTAAAAAGAGATTTATAGAAGTTAATAAACGTGCCTTGATTATAAAAAAGGGTGCAATCGACTTGAACCGAGTCGAGTAGCTAGATGCTCCCCAATTCAATTAAAAATACTCGAGATTGATCGAGCCTTAATATCCAAGCTCAAACTCGACTCGATTAGAAAAAAAAAACAATACTCAAGATCGACTCGACTCGAATCAAATATCAGCAAAGTCAATAAATTCGATATATTAGTCATGTATCATTGATAATAGCTACACTTAACAGTGCTAAATAAATCTTTTATTGTCATCAGATTAACAAGATCAGGCTCAGTGGCATTTCCGATTTTTCACACCAAGAACTTCTAATTATCTTTATGATTTTATACTAGCCACGTGTGAGAATAAAGCCTTAATGGGCTGAAATAGAAGAAGCGAACAGGAGATCGCAATCGTGAAACCCTGCTCCACTTTCCTCGAGCAAGATGGAGCAGAGGCACCGCGGGCGCTCCGCCGCAGCCCCGCGGCCCCTTGAACGGCTGCCGATTCCACTCAACCGCAGCAAGAATTGCAGCGGTGAGCGAGCTGAAACCCACCTATAAATTTCTCTACCACCGAGCCACCACCGCCGAGCCTTCTCCCCTCATTATCCTCCCTCTCCTTCTACTCGTCCTCCGGTGGCTGGCATGCCACCCCGGCCGAGCATCGTCCAAAGACCTTTTCGTGACCCATGTTTCCCTCAGTTTTGAGATCGGCTTCGAGCCGCCACTGCCACCGCTTGACCACCAAACTGAGCCACCTACGGCCGAAATCGGTTCCCTCTGTACACTCTCCTTATTCTTCTATTCTTAGATAATCTATTTCAGACCCAACCAAGATTGTTCTCGGTTTCTTCCTCCCCTTCGGCCGCCGCAATGGCTGCCGGCTGCCGCTGCAGTTAAGTGGCCGTCGGCCTCCGGCCACCCAGGCACAACCACCGTCGGAGCTTCCTCTTCCCTCCTCCCTCTCTTCCTTCTTTTCCTCATTCCTCATTTTCTTAATGGGATGAAGAACCCCTGATTTGGGTCGTGATTATTCATCTGGGCCCTATTAGATTTTGGCCCAGTTCATTCATTTTGGACTTTGATGGGTTGTACCCATTTTGGGCCCTATTCACTTTGTTGGGTTGTGCCCATTTTAGGCCCTATCCACTCTTTGGGTCGTGCCCATTTTGGCCCTTGTTGGGCCATACCCATTTTGGGCCTTGTTGAGCCCTGTTCACTCTATTGGGTCGTATCCATCGTGGGCCAAGTTTGGGCCTTGTTCATCCTATTGGACCATGCCTATTGTGGGTCGTAAACTCTTTGGGCCCTGTTCACTCTATTGGGTTGTGCCCATTATGGGCCGTATACCTTTTGGGCTTTGTTGGACCATATTCACTATGTTGGCCCGTGTCCATCATGGGCCAAGTTTGGGCCCTATTCATCTGGTTGGGCCGTGCCCATTATGTGTCGTATACTTTTTGGCCCTTGTTCACTCTGTTGGGTCGTGTCCACTATGGGTTTTATTTATTTTGGGTCGTGAAAAGTCATTTTAGGCTATGCTCATCTATTGTGTGTTGTATTCCATTTGGGCCCTATTGCGCCCTGTTCGTCCATTATGGGCCGAGTCCGTTCATTTTAGACCAGATGCATTGATTGATCCAGGTCGATCGAGAACAAATATCTCTTTCCGATTTTGGTTAAATCTGACTGAATAGGCCAAGCCTTTGATTGAACCTAACTAAGTGGATCAAGCCCAAAAGCTTAACTAGTCTTGGAACATTCTTCGTGTATCTCTTTATCCCTTTAAGCAAGTCTACATTCTGACTAGGTCCAGACCTTCCCTCTGATGGTCGATGTGAACCACTTGAGCCAAGCCCAAGACTAGGATTAGAGCAAATTCGGACTTAAGCTAAGATTCTCTCTCCTCTCTTTTTTTTCTCTTTAAACATGCTCGGGGATTCTAATGTAAGCCTTGTCATTCTTGTTGCTCGGATCTAAGTTGACCCAATTTGGAGATCCTAAACCACCCTGATATCCAGGCGGTAGATCGGCCATTACTTCAACCCTAGTTAGATTTGACCGCTTTTGATCTTTACTTGACCCATTGAATCCTCTTGGCTCAGACTAACCTAAGCAGTCGAGCACTATTACCTGACCAATCTAATCTTGGGGTATGAGACAGTAGTGTTTAATTTTGATTTCTGGAATGATATTAAAAATTAGTAATATTTTAATGATATTAGATAGGTGTATCTGACACGTTTGTCTAAAGTGGGATTTAAAGCGAAAATAGGTAAGTAACTTAATGCGTCAAAGTATATTTTTCCAAAGTACTTGGTAAAGTAATTACTAGTAGATTCAATTTTGATATATGTTTTGTAATTAGTTAAACGGATTAGGCATGCTAATAATCATTTAAAAATTATGTTATATGTTATGAAATCTGAAAAATGTGAGTGGGCAAATTATAAAAAATCTATATTGTATACATGTATGTATTCTCAGCATGGCTATGATCTGGCTCCGCTAAAGAAGATTATTCGTTGGCCATGTCAACTTATAATCTATGAGGAACCAGTTTCGACGCTGCGCTACCGATGATTAGAATAGTAATTTTTGAATACTTTGTCACTGGTGATTAGAATAGTGGTTTTTAGACATCGTTAGCACCAGTGGTTAATAATAGTGATTTTTAGCACTTTGTGTGATCCATGCCGCTGGGTTACGTGGCCATAGCCTATTGTTGTTGAGATTCTAGTATTAGAGTTTTTATGAGAATGATAATAGGTTTTTAAAAAAATATATGTTATTTATGATTTATTTTTCTGTCATTGTTTTATGTTTTGATTAAATATCTGGTATACTTTGACCTCACTCTTATTATGTTACTTATTGGGCTAGTGTAGCATATTATTATATTTTTCTATTTTTTGGAACTAGATGCATAGACGCCTAATCGCTTGGGACTTAGGGAGTGCACTAGATTTTCTAATGATTCTTTCAGTTATTGGCTTTTTAGATATATAAGTTAGAGTATTTGATTTATGTTGATATATGGTATTTTGAAACTTGGAAGTTTGCTTTGAATAAAGTATTGAACAAAAATCAGAAATTTGTCATTGCTTTGATATGATCCATAGCCTTACATGCCTATACGGTCCGCCGTGTAGGCGTGCGGCGTCTATCGCGCTCTGTGCTTGGGCCATGACACCACGACCATACTCCAGCCCGAGCTTGATAAACCACAGTATCAAATTTCTGCCCAAGATAAGTGTGAGATATGGAGCTAAAGTCGGCAGCCCCAACCGACTTCAGCCCCATTCCCCTTTTGGAAGGGGCCAAAGTAGGGGATCGCAGAAGCGATCCCCTCCGTCTTTCTTTGGGCGCAGCGAGGTCGGGGCGCTAGAGGCGTTACGTGGCAGCCCTGCGGTTGTTCCGCGGCCACCCCGCGGCCGCACGAGCGACTGTTGATTTCAACCCCCGCCACGTTTTTCGCAGCGGAAAGCCGTTGAAATAGGGTTATAAAACCCCCCTTTCCTCCTCCCTTGGATCCTCCACTGAGCACCTCCTATCCTTTCCCCCTCTCATCCCTGCTTCTGCTCCTCCTTCGGTGACCGCGTGTGCCACCCCAACCGAGCTTCTCCAACCTAGGTCATCTTCTTTCTTGGATTTTCTTTGGTTCCCTCTACTTCCCTAGTTTTGAGATCTAGTTTGGCCATTGGAAACCCCACCGCCATCGCCGCTACTAGCTGCCGGATCGAGCCACCTGCGACCGGGATCCGTCACCTTCGTCGACCGTCGGTAAGCCTCTTCTTCTTGCTATTCATTCTATTGACAAATAGCTTTGATTCTTCCCTTTGTTTTAGCCCCAAACCGAGACCAAGCTTGGTTGTTCTCGACCCCGACCACCGCAATGGCCGCCGGCCGTCACTACGGCCGGCTAGCTATCGACTGGACGACGGCCTCTGCCATCCAGGCTGGCCGCCTAGACCCCCTCGGGTCCTTTCTTCCTCTTTTTCTTCTTCTTCCCTTGTCCGTGGGGGTTTGGGGAAGAAAAAGGGCCTTGTTCATGGGCCCTATTCACTGCGGGCCCAACTTGGGCCTGATTCGAACCCAAAATCCGAAAAAAAAATAAAAAAAGAAAAAGAAAATCCAAAATCCAGTTCAGACCCGAAATTCGAAATCCGAAATCCAGTTCAGATCCGAAATCCGAAACCCGAAATCCGAACCTGTTTGGCCAATAAATAGAATTTTACAGTTAAGCCCTTGATAGTATATTGTTGCACAAAAGGGCTGTGGAGTGATTGATTATAATCCTATTTGATTTTGATGAGCTATAAGCAATTTAGTATATCTGATGTTATACTAATGAATTCAATCTAGTGTTTCAGCCAAATATTTGTGAATTTATGCTTAAGTGTCTCTAGCTTTGGTTCAATACATTTTGGCTAAGTTTGGAACTCAGTTTGAACCAAAGTCTGAAGCTCGAGTCGACTCCGGAAGATTACGAGTCGACTCCAAGTATTTCAGAAGTTCTGGCACATGCTCGAGTCGACTTCGGTACACTACGAGTCGACTCCGACTGAGAACTGACAGAAAGACAGAAAGTTGATTTTCAGACCCTGTCAGCAAGTCGACTCCAGAAGGGTTCGAGTCGACTCCAATGGTTTCCGAGTCGACTTCCGACGTTTCCGAGTCGACTCCAAAGGGTAACAGAAGAAAGACAGAACAATATATTTCAGACCCTGCAACCGAGTCGACTCCAGAAGGTTACGAGTCGACTCCGAAGGTTGGCGAGTCGACTCCTAGTTAAGTACGAGTCGACTCTCAGAGGAAAGCAAGACTAGAAGGCAGAGAACCAACTTCGGACTCTGAGAGCCGAGTCGACTCCAACAAGGTGCAAGTCGACTCCGAGGCAGTTCAAACCAAAACACAGAGAATCAGTTTTCGGATTCTGAGAGCCGAGTTGACTCCAACAAAGTGCGAGTCGACTCCGAGGCAGTTCAAACCAAAACACAGAGAAGCAGTTTTCAGACTCTGAGAGCCGAGTCGACTCCAAGATGAGCCGAGTCGACTCGAGAAAGAAATGCAGAAAAATAGATCTCTGGAACCCTGAGAACGAGTCGTCTCCAGAGGGCCGAGTTATCTCCGGATATTGGCGAGTCGACTCCAGGGTTGGCCGAGTCGACTCCAGAACGGGAAAACACTTTAATTCAAATCCTGAACAGTGGGGCGAGTCGTCTCCAGTAAAGCGTGAGTCGACTCCAGCAACAGCCGAGTCGACTCCAGATCGAGCAAGTCGACTCCGATCCCAACGGATACACTGTCAGGAGTTACAGATTGTGCAGAACGGCCATAAAAAGATGTCTAACGGCTAGTTTTGAAAGTGGACTGCTTAAATAGCTAGAGTGAACAGTAATAGACACCAAGAGAGCTATTCCATTAAAACAAAAAAGGATTTCTACCTACCAAAGGCTCTGAAGAGTAAATACAAGAGAAAGAAGGAAAAAGCGCATTGAACTTCATCCAACAAAGGTTTCCTTCGCATTCAAGGCTCTCCTCTGACATCAAATCTTCAGTACATTCAAAGAGAAGACTCAGAGTTCGAGAAGCCCCTACTTCCTCTTCCAAAATCTATTTGAGGGCTTCTAACTCTACATTATTTATATTGTTCATATTTGCTTTTTAAGAAGCTTTCCCTGTACTCTTTAAAAAACTGTTTTCTTGTTACTTGATTCAATCAGGGGATTGAATCAAGGTTGTTGAGGTTTGTTGGTGAGCCAAAGTTAAAACCAACGGTGTAAGGGTTCGATTGTGATCCCGGAAAAACAATCGGATGGTTCTAGTCGGTGAGCCTGTGAAAACCGACCGAGTTCGTTGTGATCTCATGAAAACAACAAGTTGGGTTGTGAACTTGTAAAACAACCGGCTGTAATCCGTGGGATTATAGTGAACTCCCAAGTGAAGCTTGGGGAGTGGACGTAGGAGCAAGGGTTAGCTCCGAACTACAATAAAATCTCTTGTGTTTGTGATTGTTTCATTGTCTCTTCCATTTCCTTCATTCACTGCATATAGTAAACTAATTAATCCACTTGCAATAAGGTTTAATTAGTTACTCATTAAGTTTTTATTTGCAATAATTACTTAAAACCCAATTCACCCCCCCTCTTGGGTTTCCTTTTTGGGCAACAAGTGGTATCAGAGCCGGAACTCTTCTATCAAAAGAGTAAAAGATCAAAATGACAACCCCATTTGGATCTTCTCATATTGAGGGGCAATCCACCCATAGACCTCCATTCTTCAATAGAACCGACTACTCCTATTGGAAGGCTAGGATGAGGATATTTATCCAAGCTCAAGACTATGAGATTTGGAGCACCATAGTTAATGGACCTTACATCCCATCAATTTTTGTAGAGGGTGTTACTATACCCAAACTTGAAAAAGATTGGGATGACAATGATATTAGGAAGGCACAACTAAATGCCAAAGCAATAAATGTGCTTTATTGTGCCTTAGACCGTAATGAATTCAATAGAGTCTCTACTTGCAATTCTGCAAAAGAGATATGGGATAGACTTGAAGTGACCCACTGGGCACGAATCAAGTAAAAGAATCTAAAATAAACATACTAGTTCATAAATATGAACTATTTAAGATGGAATCTAATAAAACTATTACTTGCATGTTTACTAGATTTACTGATATTGTCAATGGCCTAAAAAGCCTTGGCAAAAATTATACTAACAGTGACCTTGTCAGAAAAATTCTTCGATGTTTGCCAAGGTCATGGGAGGCCAAGGTAACGGCAATCCAAGAAGCCAAGGACTTGAACAAGCTTCCACTTGAGGAGCTTCTTGGATCCCTGATGACGCACGAGCTCACAATGAAACAACACAGCGAAGAAGAATCCTCTCATAAGAAAAAGGTAATAGTCCTCAAATCTACTTCTTCTAACAAGGATTTATCTTGCAGTAGCAGCAGCGAAGAAGAAGATAATGAGGGAGATGATGATGAGCTTCTTCTCGTGCGAAAGTTCAGAAAATTCATCAACCGGAAGAAGTTCTTTCATCAGAGGAGAGGTCCCTCAAGTTCCTACAACAAGGATAAAGGTAAGGAAAGGAAAAATGAAGGAATCGGATGTTATGAATGCAAGAAGCCGGGAC
This sequence comes from Phoenix dactylifera, assembly GCF_009389715.1. Classification (NCBI taxonomy): domain Eukaryota; kingdom Viridiplantae; phylum Streptophyta; class Magnoliopsida; order Arecales; family Arecaceae; genus Phoenix; species Phoenix dactylifera. Next base: position 11,332 of record NW_024068836.1, read on the forward strand.
ATTTCAGAGTTGACTGTCCCTTGCTTAAGAAGGGCAGCAAATATAAGAAAAAGAAAGTCCTCATCTCCACTTTGTCGGACTCCGATTCATCATCATCATCATCATCATCGGATGAGGAACAAGAGGAAAAGGCCAACTTCTGCTTCATGGCGAATGAAAATGAGGTAACATCTGAAACGCATTTAGATTTTACCTTTGATGAATTGTATGATGCGTTTAATGAATTAATGGATGAATATAAGATAATAAATCTTAAGAATAAAGAGCTAAAACTAATCAATCAATCTCACTTCCATAAATACGATAAATTAATTAAGGATAAGGATTTTATCATTAAAGAAAATTTAGAACTTAAAACAAGCAACCAAATGTTAATGCAAAAAACTAATACCTTATTTAAAGATAACGAAAAACTAACCAAGAAAATTTCAGAACTTAAAAATGATAAATAAACCATAAGAGATAATCTCACAAAAGACTTAAACATACTAAAAACAGAAAAACAAAAGCTAATAAAAGAACTTGACAAATACAAACCTTTTGTTGAAAAGTTTATATATAGTTCTGAAAAATTGGAAATGATACTTAATAATCAACGAGCTGTGTTTAATAGAGCGTGTTTAGCGTATAAACCTAAAATAAGCAAAAGCTCCATAGTAACTTTTTTGTGAAAGCAGAAAAAAGTAAAATTAAGAATATAACCTATTTTTGCTGTGGAAAAGTAGGACATAAAGCTAATGTGTGTGACCATAGGAAAGTAGGAGCTAAAAGAAAAATTAAAAAGGTTTGGGTTCCAAAAGGAACCAACTTTACTAACCTTGAAGGACCCAAGAAAACTTGGGTACCTAAAATTGTATGATTTCCTTGTGTAGGAGTGTCTTGCAGCCAAAGTCGACAAAAACTATTGATACTTGGATAGTGGCTGCTCAAGACACATGACGGGTGACAAGGAGCAATTCTTCACCCTTGAGCCTAAAAAGGGAGGTGCAGTGACATTTGGAGATAATAACCAAGGTCACATCGTTGGTATAGGTAAAGTACAAATCACCTCCTCAACTTTTGTTGATAATGTAGGATTTGTAGATGGTCTTAAGCATAACTTACTTAGCATAAGTCAATTATGTGATAGGGGTTTTGATGTTCTGTTTAAGCCAACCCTATGCATCATAACCAACTCAATTGACAATAGCTTAGTATTCAAAGGAATAAGACGTGGAAATGTGTACGTAGTAGATCTTGAAGATCTTGCCAAAAATAACCCTTGCTTAGTAGCTAGTGATACTAAGGTTAATGATACAAGTTGGTTATGGCACCGTAAGTTAGGTCATGCAAGTATGGATACAATATCAAAACTAGTTAAAAGAGATTCTGTAATAGGTTTGCCAAAACTAAAATTTGAGAAAAATAAAATTTGTGAAGCATGTCAATATGGAAAACAATCTAGGAGCTCTTTTAAATCCATAAACTGTGTCACTACTACTAGACCCCTTGAACTACTACACATGGATCTATTTGGACCAACTAGAACCACAAGTCTTGGTGGAAACAAGTATGGCCTTGTCATTGTAGATGATTTTTCTAGATACACATGGGTCATGTTCTTGGCTCATAAAGATGAAGCATTTTCAGTATTTAAGAAATTTCATAAAGAAGTTACTAATTCAAGAAATGCTTCAGTTATAGCTATTAGGAGTGATCATGGAATGGAATTTGAAAATCATCTATTTGACAAATTTTGTAGTAAAAAGGGGATAACTCATAATTTCTCTGCACCTAGGACACCACAACAAAATGGAGTTGTAGAAAGAAAGAATAGAACTCTAGAGGAAATGGCTAGAACCATGTTGTGTGAAAGTAACCTGCCTAAGTACTTTTGGAGAGAAGCCATTAATACATCATGTTATATATTAAATAGAGTTTTATTGAGACCCATTATAAAGAAAATACCTAATAAACTTTGGAGAAATAGAAAGTCCAAAGTAAACTTTTTTCATGTTTTTGGATGTAGGTGTTTCATTCATAATAATGGCAAAGATAACTTAGGTAAATTTGACTCTAAATCTGATGAAGGTATCTTTTTGGGATATTCTACATCAAGTAAAGCTTATAGAGTCTTTAACAAAAGAACCCTTGTTATTGAAGAGTCTATACATGTTGTTTTTTATGATACTAATGATATCTCTTCTAGCAAGAAAGTAGCTCTTGATGATGATGCAGAAATTCTAGAAGAAAAGATTGATGAGATGACATTTCAAGAAGATGAACCAAAGCAAATTGGAGAAGCATCAACAAGTCAAGAGGTAATTATGGATCATGGGCTGACTAAGGCTTGGAGGTATGCTTATGGTCATCCTAAGGAATTAATTTTAGATGATCCCTCTCAACCTGTTAGAATTAGAGCATCTCTTAGGAACTTAAATAATCATCTAGCATTTGTCTCACACTTTGAACCTAAAAACATAGAAAAAGCTGAAAATGATGTAAATTGGATAAATGCAATGCAGGAAGAGCTAAACCAATTCACTAGAAACAAGGTAGGGAACCTAGTTGAACGACCCACTGAATACTCAATAATAGGAACTAAATGGATATATAAAAATAAACTTGATGAAAATGGAATCATGATTAGGAACAAGGCTAGGCTAGTAGCAAATGGCTATAATCAAGAAGAAGGTATAGACTTTGATGAAACTTTTGCTCCTGTAGCTAGACTTGAAGCAATTAGATTGTTACTAGCATTTGCATGCTCTAAAGATTTCAAATTATTTCAAATGGATGTAAAAAGTGCCTTTTTGAATGGGTATATTAATGAGGAGGTGTATGTAGAACAACCTCCTGGTTTTGAAAATCATCAATACTCCAATCATGTGTATAAACTAAACAAAGTACTTTATGGTTTGAAACAAGCTCCTAGAGCATGGTATGAAAGACTTAGCAAATTTCTGTTAGACCATGAATTCTCTAGAGGGAACGTTGATACAACACTGTTTTTAAAGAAGAAAAACAAAGATATGTTAGTAGTTTAGATTTATGTAGATGATATTATTTTCGGTGCTACTAACAATCGCCTCTACGAAAAATTTGCTGACTTAATGCAGAGTGAATTTGAAATGAGCATGATGGGAGAGTTGAACTATTTTCTCGGGCTCCAAATCAAACAATCTAAAGAGGGGATCTTCATCAATCAAGCTAAATACATCAAGGAGATGCTTAAGAAGTTTGATATGGATGGAAACAAGCCAATCAGCACACCCATGAGCTCATCATGCAAACTAGATAAGGATGAATCAAGTAAATCAATAGATCAAAAACTGTATAGAGGTATGATAGGCTCTTTACTATATCTTACAGCAAGTAGACCTAATATCATATTTAGTGTATGCATATGTGCTAGATATCAATCTAATCCTAAGGAATCACATTTAATTGCAGTTAAGAGAATTTTTAAATACCTAATAGGAACGAAAAATATAGGTTTATGGTAGTCTAAAGAATCTAGCATAAACTTAATAGGGTACACAGATTCAGACTTTGCTGGTTGTAAACTTGATAGAAAAAGCACCAGCGGGTCATGTCAATTTTTAGGAGAAAATTTGATCTCTTGGTTTAGCAAGAAACAAAACTCGGTTGCACTATCTACGGCGGAAGCCGAATATGTTGCTGCAGAGAGTTGTTGTACCCAAATCTTGTGGATTAAACAACAACTTGAAGATTATGGCATTAAACAAGATAAAATTCCCATAAACTGTGATAATATAAGTGCCATTAATCTAACTAAAAATCCAATTCAGCATTCAAGAACCAAACACATTGAGATAAGACATCACTTCATAGGAGATCATGTACTGAATGGTGATGTGAACACTTCAATTTGTTTGTACTGATGATCAACTTGCTGATATCTTCACAAAACCTTTGAGTGAAGATCGATTTAGTATACTTAGAAGAGGGTTAGGAGTGATTGATCCATTCTAGTGATACTCTCCTCTAATTCATTGATTTTGATGATTAGCTTATATTAGACATAGGATCTCTTATCTATGATCATCAAATCAGTTCTTAAAATCTAGAATATTTCCATAACTCTCTCCTATGGCACGGAAATAACAAGCTTGTTGGATATGTGCCAGAGTTCGAGTCGACTCTAATAGATTTTACAGTCGACTCGCGCATGTTTGAGAGTCGACTCAAGGTCGAGTCGACTCGCGACTTACCAGAGTCGACTCGAGGTCGGAAATCCGACTTTTAACCCTAAGCGGAATGTTTTTCTCTTCACTTCTATTTTCAGCCGCCACTGTTCAAAAGCCCTAGAGCTGTCTCTGACCTCGTCTCCGACCCATTTTAGGTCATCTCCGTCGAGTTTTCTTCCATTTTTCTTGTCCTTCTCCCGTGTTTAGGTCAAAAATGCCTAGGAAAGTCGTTGTCCTAAGCCGGAAGAGACCCCTCGCCGCGAGCGGCGCCGAGCGACGGTCAAAGGCTTGGAACGAACCCGCGAGGCCACCACCTCCGGTTCCTTCCCCGCCTAGGCCGGTTCCCTCGCGTCCGTGCGCCGGAAGGGCAGTCTCCACCGGGAGGAAAGTCGACTTTGACTTCCTCTCCCGGAAAGGGTTCACCCTAGGGCATCGTCTCAGGGCACAAGGGTTAGAGTTATTCTGTTCATTAGACCTCCCTACTTATCCGGGGTTAGTTAGGGAATTCTATGGGACTGTAGCCCGAGGTAGTGGTGGTATCCAGGGAACCGTAGCAGGTGTCCCTGTATTCATCTCGGAGGACTTCATTGCTCGAGTCCTCCATCTCTCCCGAGAAGGGATCTTTCCCACTCACCCCCATGATAGGACTGAGGCCCTTACGGTAGTATTAGAGAGACCCCCTCAGTCCCCTATAGAGGAAGTGTTTGCAAATCAGCTTTCAGCTGAAATGCGGCTCCTCCTCAGTATCATTTCTAGGACTCTCTTTCCAAAAACTGGTCGATTCGACTTTATCTCTGAGAGGGACCTAGCCTTGATGTTCCACATACTCTAGGACACTCCTATCAACTTTCCTAAACTCATCTACGAATATATCTGTGAACCCCTAGATAAGCCTAGGTTGAGTCTCCCTTACGGTATGCTATTCACTCTCATTTTTAGGGAGTTAGAGGTCCCTATTCCTGAGGGGGAACCCTCTCGCTCACTGCGTCACATAGATCGCATGGGTGAGGGGACTCTCCATCGTATGGGCTTTCATAGAGTTGAGGGAGTCTGAGTACAGAGACCATCCACTTTCACACCATCTGACCCTACCACTCACCACTCCCCTAGCCTTGACCATGACCAGGAGCACTATACAGATCTTCCCACCTATCCTTCTACCTCTAGTCCTACTCATACTGAGCCCTCCACCCCCACTGCCCCACCTGCTCAGCAGCAGCCCCTGGAGGTTAGGATATCTTCTGGGCAGCTCCGAGAGTTGAGGCAGGAGATAGTGAGGGAGCTAAGGGATGATCTTCTGAGAGAGCTACGAGGTTCTCAGACTGCTCCCTCCACCGAGATAGTCCCCTCCTTGGCAGCCGTGACCGAGATGATTGCACACCTGAAGGAGGAAATCTACAACATAAGGAGCCTAGTTCAAGCTCAGTTCTAGAACATTAGCGATGTAAAGGATGACACAAGGAGGATGCGAGACATCATCAGAATTGAGCTAGGTAGCCAGACTCAGGGAGCAGAGAGACTAGCAAATGCCTTGATCTCCAAGCTTGACACCCTCCAAGAAAGTGTGACCCAGCTCACCACGATACAGTCTAGTGCCACCTCGGAGATCATCGAGCAGTTAGAAAACGTCTCTGAGAGGATAAACTTAGTCATGCAAATGAGTAGACTGAAAACGGGAGCCACATCCTCCACTACAAAGAAAAATTAGCATATTTTTATCTGTTTTTATGATGTACAGTCCCTTGAGGACTCTTTTGATATGTAATCACACTTGTACTCAAATTTGAATTTAATACAATGATTAGAAATTTCCTTTCAAAATTGTGCATTCTTGAGTTCTTGTACTTTTCTGTGCTTTCTGCCTTTTTGCTATGATGACAAAAAGGGAGAGAAAATATATTGAATTGAAATGTAAAGGAAATCAATAAAAAGAAAATTCTTAAAGCACAAAGTAATTTGTTCTAAGGGAATTTGATACCTCGAGACTCATTATCTCTCTGTTGGGGCTCCTAAAGGAGTAATCTTCAGAATCTATTCGAGGGATATTCGGAGATTAGTTGAATCATACTCAAGAACAAATTGTCAGATTTTCCCTCTAAAACCAAAAATTTAAGCTCAAAAGCTTCAAGATATTAAAAGAAAATTCAGAGAATCTAAACAAAATTGAATGCATATGTTGAGAGGGAGAATCTGAAATCTTAAGAAAGCAAATTCATTAAACACATATAAGCCAAACAATTGATTGCATGACATGAAGGCTTATATAATTCCAAATGAAAGGGGGAGCTTTAACTTCAGGATTTAATGTTTCACACCTTTCAATTTTGGATAAATTAAATGACTAGACACTTGAATTCATTTCAAAACTTTATTATAAATCTCTTTTTGGTAGAGCAATTCACTTTACAAATACTCAATGTTTTGTCATCATCAAAAAGGGGGAGATTGTGGAGTGATTGATTATAACCCTATTTGATTTTGATGAGCTCAAAGCAATTGAGTATATCTGATGTTATACTAATGAATTCAATCTAGTGTTTCAGCCAAATATTTGTGAATTTATGCTTAAGTGTCCCTAGCTTTGATTCAATACATTTTGGGTAAGTTTGGAACTCAGTTTGAACCAAAGTCTGAAGCTCGAGTCGACTCCGGAAGATTACGAGTCGACTCCAAGTGTTTCAGAAGTTCTGGCACATGCTCGAGTCGACTCCGGTACACTACGAGTCGACTCCGACTGAGAACTGACAGAAAGACAGAAAGTTGATTTTCAGACCCTGTCAGCGAGTCGACTCCAGAAGGGTTCGAGTCGACTCCGATGGTTTCCGAGTCGACTCCCGACGTTTCCGAGTCAACTCCAAAGGGTAACAGAAGAAAGACAGAACAATATATTTCAGACCCTACAACCGAGTCGACTCTAGAAGGTTACGAGTCGACTCCGAAGGTTGGCGAGTCGACTCCTAGTTAAGTACGAGTCGACTCTCAGAGAAAAGCAAGACTAGAAGGCAGAGAACCAACTTCGGACTCTGAGAGCCGAGTCGAATCCAACAAGGTGCGAGTCGACTCCGAGGTAGTTTAAACCAAAACACAGAGAATCAGTTTTCGGATTCTGAGAGCCGAGTCGACTCCAACAAAGTGCGAGTCGACTCCGAGGCAGTTCAAACCAAAACACAGAGAAACAGTTTTCGGACTCTGAGAGCCGAGTAGACTCCAATATGAGCCGAGTCGACTAGAGAAAGAAATGCAGAAAAACAGATCTCTGGAACGCTGAGAACGAGTCGCCTCCAGAGGGCCGAGTCATCTCCGGACATTGGCGAGTCGACTCCAGGGTTGGCCGAGTCGACTCCAGAACGGAAAAGCACTTTAATTCAAATCCTGAACAGTGAGGCGAGTCGTCTCCAGTAAAGCGTGAGTCGACTCTAGCAACAGCCGAGTCGACTCCAGATCGAGCGAGTCGACTCCGATCCCAATGGATACACTGTCAAGAGTTGCAGATTGTGCAGAACGGCCATAAAAAGGTGTCTAACGGCTAGTTTTGAAAGTGGACTGCTTAAATAGCCAGAGTGAACAGTAATAGACACCAAGAGAGCTATTCCATTAAAACAAAAAAGGATTTCCACCTACCAAAGGCTCTCAAGAGTAAATACAAGAGAAAGAAGGAAAAAGCACATTGAACTTCATCCAACAAAGGTTTTCTTCGCATTCAAGGCTCTCCTTTGACATCAGATTTTCAGTACATTCAAAGAGGAGACTCAGAGTTCGAGGAGCCCCTACTTCCTCTTCCAAAATCTGTTTGAGGGATTCTAACTCTACATTATTTATATTGTTCATATTTGCTTTTTAAGAAGCTTTTCCTGTACTCTTTAAAAAACTATTTTCTTGTTACTTGATTCAATCAGGGGATTGAATCAAGGTTGTTGAGATTTGTTGGTGAGCCAAAGTTAAAACCAATGGTGTAAGGGTTCGATTGTGATCCCGGAAAAACAATCGGGTGGTTCTAGTCGGTGTGCCTGTGAAAACCGACCGAGTTCGTTGTGATCTCGTGAAAACAACAAGTTGGGTTGTGAACTTGTAAAACAACCGGCTGTAATCCGTGGGATTATAGTGAACTCCCAAGTGAAGCTTGGGGAGTGGACGTAGGAGCAAGGGTTAGCTCCGAACCACTATAAAATCTCTTGTGTTTGTGATTGTTTCATTGTCTCTTCCATTCCCTTCATTCACTGCATATAGTAAACTAATTAATCCACTTGCAATAAGGTTTAATTAGTTACTCATTAAGTTTTTATTTGCACTAATTACTTAAAACCCAATTCACCCCCCCTCTTGGGTTGTCTTTTTGGGCAACAAGAGCCTTCTGTAATTTAGGTTTGATCCGTCTAAGAAAGTTGTATTGCATAAAGATCCTCAAATATATTATTAAGTTCCTTCACTCAAGTTTTATTAAGTATTAGTCCCTGCAATGAATTTTATTGCATAAATAATTCACCTAGAGGCCAACTTTGGGGGCCTTATTGGATTGGGTCTATGCGGGCCCATTGGGCCATGTCCGATGTAGGCCCTATCGGGCCATGCCCATCATGGACCAACTCTGGGCCCTGTTGGGCCGTGTCCAATAATATTAATTTTGGTCTTGCTTAGCTCTGAAATTAACAAAGAATTTAATTAAACAGGTGTATCTGATATGTTTGCCTGAAGTGGGATTTAAAGCAAAACGAGGTAAGTAACTTAATACTTCAAATATGATTTCCAAATTATTTGTTAAATTGATTAAATTTTGATATATGTTTTGTATTCTGTAAAATTGGTCAGGCATGTTAAATTTTATTAAAAATTATGTTAAATGCTCTGAAATCCGTAAAATATGATTAGACAATTTATGAAATTTATTTTTGTATATACGCATTTCCAGCATGGTTATGACCTGTTCTGTTCTGTTCTGGCCCCGCCAATGGGGATTATACGTTGGACCTGTCGACTTGTAATCTATGAGGAACCGGTTTCGACATCATACCGTCGGTGATTAGAATAGTGATATTTGGACACCGTACCACCGATGCTTAATAATAGTGGTGTTTGGACACTGTACCACCGGTGCTTAATAATAGTGATGTTTGGCACCTTGTGCAACCCATGCAACTGGGTTACGTGGCCGTAGCCTATTATGTTAAGATTCTGAAATTAGAGGCTTTGGAAAAATGATAATAAGTTTGAAAACAGTAAAAAGATGTTATTTATGATTTATCCAGACTTTATCCTATATTTTGATCTGATATGCTCTGACCCCACTTTGGGGTATTTTGTTACTTACTGGGCTAGTGTAGCTCATTATTTTATTTTCTCTGTTTTTCAGATCCAGAGTCTTGATCGCACGGGATTAGGGAGTGCATTAGATTTTCTAACAATTCCTTCATTTATTGGTCTTTTAATTAGATTAGCTTGGATATTTGAATTATGCTGACATATGCTATTTTGAAATTTTGTAAGATTGCTTTTGAATAAATTTAAAAATTTATATCATCTTTAAGCATCTATATTTGTTTTGATAGAATCAGCTGCCTTGCATGCCTGTGCGGCCCGTCTTGCGGGCGTGCGGCGTCTGCCGCGCCTCGGGATCGGGGCATGATAATAAGGCTCTGCATAGCATCACATTCTTAGTTGTGGCTAGGCTATCCATAGTATCGCATTTCTGCCTATGCCGAGGCTCTCCACACCATTGACACACTTTATCCTAGTGGTATTTTTGCTGAAACTCTAACAACCCCGAAGACCCGGCACTAGAGGATCTATTTGGTCTGAACTCTTAGCGACTGTATGATTCTTCTAAACAACTAGGGAATCTATTTGGTCTAAACTCTTGCTCATACATCATGACCCATGGTTCGTGGGTAACATTAGTCAAGGTTCAACCTAGAACATTAATTTTGAAATACTCAAAATCAGTTTAAGTAGCTATTAATCACCTACTTTCTAAATAGATTGAATAAACCCGTAGAAAAGTATGCTTCAGAGATTGAAGTCCACGTACGTTGCCAATTTTAAGCGTAACAAAATCAACAATGGCTTTCTTTCGTTTATCAGTGGGTCCTACACTATAATTGCTGCTTACCTTCTCCTGTCGCGTCATTGAACCTCTTTGGTTACGGTCAAGAACACGAGGCCCTATATTCTAAACGCACGGACCTGAAAAACATGGCTAGGGCCAGTTTGTACGAATCCACGTTGATTGGTAGAAGTCCTCCATATTTTTTGCTAAAGAGAAGTCCTCCATGGTGGGTGGAAAAAAATTTATTGATCCATGCGCAGCCTGTCAAGAGACCTCACATCCACGTTTTACGGTCAAGAACACGAGGCCCTAGATTCTAAATATACGGAGCTAAAAGACATTGCTAATGGTAATATATTCTAACTTTGTTTGCTACATCCCAGACTTTGGCCACATTCCTAAATAAAAAACTGATCAAAGCCGGCAAGTGAAAGTCTTGGAGTCAAACTTTACCGATCTTTCCGTTGAATGAATCTAATCTTTCACCGAAGGTGAGAGGAAGGTACCAATGAAGATAGAAAATTCAACAAAAAAAACTAACCCTGACGTTCATGGAGCCCGTGATCCAAAAAAAAAAATAAAAAATAAAAAATTGTAGGATCATCCGAACGATTATCTCTTTATAAATTTTTTTGAGATCTTACTCTTAAGTAAATGTGGTGAGAAAGTTTTTTTTCTTTCTCTTTCAAACACTTATTAGAAAAATCAAAAAAAAAAAACTGTGCCAAGTGAAAGAAAAGAAAGAGAGAGGAAAAAAAATAGCCAGGGTCAAAAATTTCCTTTCTTCCACCATTGACTCATTTTTCCAAGGAATATTGTATTCTGACACCCAAACAGCATCTAAGACCTAGATCTGACCACGGTTCGGTTCTAACCGGAGAACCTGACCACGGTTCGATTCTAACTGGAGAACCGGATCGGAACCAAATCGAAAAGAATCGGACCGGAACCGAAACCGTGTCTTACGATTCTTAACTGAACTGGAACCTTGAGGAATACGGTTCAGTTAAGGTTCCAGATTTGATGGAAACGGAACCGGAACCGAAACTGGAACCGAACCGGAACCGGTTCGAAACGGAAAAAATGACTATTTTACCCCTCCTAACAACTAAAAAACGGCTAGTTTGAGAGGCATTTTGGGAAACAACTATTTTACCCCACTAACAATTAAAAAACGGCTAGTTTGAGGGGCATTTTGGGAAACGACTATTTAACCCTCCTAACAACTAAAAAACGGCTAGTTTGAGGGGCATTTTGGGAAACAAAAAGTATCCCCAACACTATATATACCTCTTCAAATCAATTTTTCCACCACACCACTCAATCTTCCAATCTCTCTCTTAATTTTTCGCTCTCTCAATTATTCAATCTATTCCAATTCTCTATGCATTCCATAACCTTTCCATTTTTTTCATTTTTTCCAATCCAATTATCAAAAATGTCTTCCTCCCGCTCAAATAAAGGCAAGAAAATATTTGTTCAAAAATCGAAACCCGAACCGTTTAAAACCGGAACCGGAACCGCGTAGAACCGGAATCGGAACCGGAACCGTCTGGAACCGTAATCGGAACCGGCGGTTCTAGAACCGGAACCGAACCGACTATTTTCGGTTTCGGTTAAGGTTTTAGGTTTTTGTGGAACTGGAACCGGCGGTTCTGGAACCGGCGGTTCCGGAACCATGGATTCCGAAACCGTGGTCTGGTCTACTAAGATCCGGCACTAGCAGCCGTCCCAACACACACAACAATAATTATAAACAAGCTTTTCCAACTTAAAATCTGATACTACCGCACCCTGCTAGTGACCATTTGGTCCATCCAAGCAACTGGAGGATCTATTTGGTCTAACCTCTCCATTGCCCCCACCCAAAAGTCCAAAAGCCACTCAAATGACAACGTAAAATCACCGTCAAACGTAACCAGCAAACGAACCACAGCCATACGAAAGCGTAAAAGATCAAGAATAAGAACAAAAGTCAATATCGTTTGCGGAAGTTTTGAAGCTTCATAGTATTCAATAATCGCTTCAACTTTCGCTTAAACAATCGTATCATTATTTTTTCCCAACAAACTTTGATCATTTTTTCGTCTCAGTAGAAGAAAAACTTGTCCATCACTTTCAGTACTGCTATAGTTTAGTCACGTGGTTCTTCGTCACTTCCGTTGAACAATGGTGGCGAATCAAAACAACATGTATGATATTACTCCTTTTATTTTTACGACACTATTGGGTGGCCCTTTACAGACTCCTTTATCTTCAAAAAAAAGAAACAAAAAGAATTACGACACTAGAATCGTATGCCCCCTATAAATTAAGAGGAGCATCCGAGCAGATTACACTCAAAAGCATCAGAGCACCAGCCATGGAACTCCAGCTCCCTTCCTTACCCTTCCTTTCCGCCTTCCTCCTCTTTGTACTCATAGTGATAAAGTTAATCAAATCCACAGCAACACGAAAGCTGCCTCCGAGCCCATGGAAGCTCCCTATCATAGGTCACCTCCACCACTTGCTCGGGCCTCTCCCTCACCGTGCCCTCCGTGAGCTGTCGCGGCGGCATGGCCCTCTCATGCACCTCAGGCTCGGACAAGTCGATCACATTATCGTCTCCTCCCCGGAGATGGCAAGAGAGATCCTGAAGACACACGATCTCATCTTCGCGTCGCGGGACAAAATACTAGCTTCCAAGGCGTTCTATGACGGCGCTGACATCGTCTTCGCGCCCTACGGTAGCTACTGGCGGGAGCTGCGGAAGATATGCGTTATCGAACTACTGAGTGCAAAGCGTGTCAAGTCCTTCAGCACAATTCGACAAGAGGTGATGTCCAACCTAGTGGGATATATCTCCACGATGAACAATTCCCCGGTTAACCTCAGTGAGATGTTTCTCCTGACATCCAATACTATGACCTCGATGGTGACATTTGGCACAAAATGCAAGCATGGGCCGAGATTCATCTCAACATTGAAGAAACTCCTTGAATTCCTCTCCGGATTTAGCGTAGCTGATCTATTCCCCTCATTAGGCTTTATTGACACTCTCAGTGGAGCGAGCTCAAGCTTAAAAAAATGTCACAGGGAGGTGGATGAGATCCTCGGGGAGATCATCAAGGAGCATGAAGAGAAGAGAGCAACCAAAAATAGCAGCAACGAGGAACAGCAACAAGGGGAAGATCTTGTCGACGTTCTCTTAGAGCTAAAAGAAAATGGTGGACTTGAGTTCCCCCTCACGCTCACCAGCATCAAGGCCGTTATCATGGTCAGTATGCCTAACTATGCATCTAGCTTGTTCTATAAAAATGAATAAATAAATAAATAAAAGGCATGGCAATACATATTGATTCAAGTACGTATCTTTCCATTATATGTAGGATATGTTCGCGGGAGGGACTGAGACATCAGCGACGACGCTGGAATGGACGATGGCAGAGTTAATGAGACACCCCGAGATAATGGAGAAGGTTCAAGCAGAGGTGAGGCAAGCTTTGAAGGGGAAGGCCAGGATCGAGGAGGAAGATATCAATAAATTCCATTACATGAAGCTGGTGATCAAAGAGTCTCTGAGATTGCACCAGCCAGGTCCGCTGCTCCTGCCGAGAGTCTGCCGTGAGACATGCCAAGTAGGCGGCTACAATATCCCTGCAGGGAGCAGGATTATCGTCAACGCATGGGCTGCGGCAACGGATCCGAGGTATTGGGAGGACCCGGAGAGCTTTAAGCCTGAGAGATTCGATGGCAGCTCGGTGGACTACAAAGGTGGCAACTTTGAGTACATGCCTTTTGGTGCAGGCAGGAGGATTTGCCCGGCGATGACCTTTGGCTTGGCCCAGGTGGAGGTGGCCCTGGCCAACCTACTCTACCATTTTGATTGGAAGCTCCCTAATGGGATGGCCCCCAATGATTTGGACATGACCGAGTCCTTTGCGGCAGCCGTGGGCTTGAAGTCGCGTCTGTGGTTAATTGCTACTCCGTGCCCATCTGAATGATATATCGCCGAAGTAATTAGATGTTGCTTTTAGGGTAGCAGACTATGCTGCCAGATATCTATCTGCACTATTGCAAGCCTGCCTTTGTGTTCGTGGTATAAAAAATTATTGTGTCTTTGCAATTAAAATAGTGCTTTTATGGAGAAATAAAAGGTTTGGAAATAAAATAAAACGTTACTTCTGCTGATCTCAAAGTCTTATGACTTTCCGTTATGCTATGGGGCATTTAATGTCGCTTATAGATTGGGACATGTTATTGGGCACCATCCTTTTGTAGGTGATCTCGGTAATTGCACATTGCAGTCTCATATTCATCCCCATTGGCGATGTTTTGCTTATGGCTTCCCATATTGATGCGTGGTGAATTTATTTTGTTTTAGCTGTGTGATCTCCATGTAACAGCATTACTGTTTTTATTGTTATAAAGAGTCTTTCTTACGTGAATAAGCTTATTTCCTTAAATAGGCAGTGAAAATTGTTGATCTATATGACTGTGCATGCATACCATAGAACATGAGAAATGATAAGGTTGCATACATACAGCAAGCCACAGAACATATGATCTGCAACAGAACTTTTAAGGTAGTGAGATATCTTAGAGTCTGTTTGGATGATTGGGCTGAAAATTTTATTGGATTCATAGATTGGATTAGAACAACCAGCAAAATTATAGGAATATAAGTTGGCTAGGCTTATATTCATAGGTAACTAGCAATAGAATAGAAGTGGGTTGGTCTGAACGGCCTAAATTCTATAAGAAGAAAAAAAAAAGACTTGCTAAGGTTTTTTTTTTTTTTTTTAATAGGACACTAGGACAAACTGTTGAAGAAGGCTATGTAAGCTATTAGTCATTCAGCCTTACCTGAGGCTAATGAAGAATAGTGGGATGATGCTTTCTTCCAAGTTTCCATATGCTCGATTGGAAAGTTCAGTGATAGTGATGTATCAGGAAGCAACTTTGCTTTCAAGCATTTTGAAGATGTTGCACCATATCAAGTAGAGCGGAGAGGGAAAGCTCTATCCCCTTCAGAATTCATGAAAATTCTTGGAAACATCATTAAAAAAAAAATGACAATGCCAATGTCATGAATTTCGAGCTATGTAGACTAATAAATTTCCTATTCAAACAAACCTCCTTTAATTCCCGATCCCTGCTACTTCATTATAGAGATAGAGATAGAGATAATAATTTTCTGTTACATATGTTGCACTGCTTCTCAAAATAATAATAATAATAAAAAGCATAGCTATTTTCACTTCATTGCATGGGCATCACACATGCCAACTACAAGGGCAGATATAGATAAGTATTTATGAGGGTAAATGAAGCAAAGCGCATAAAAAGAATAGATTCAAAGAAAGGTACCAAAACTGATAGGATTTTGATATCATGAACTTCAACAACCTTTCACTTGTTTAAATCTTGTGTGTCATTTAATAAATTCAGAAATTTAACATCGATATTAGATGTAGATGGTATAGAAAAAAAAATATTTGGTCATTAGCAAGTTTCAAGTGGAAAACAGACAATGGTTGTTAGACTATATTAAATTATCAATCATCTCTCAGTTTTATCCATATAGATCTAGAAACATTTAAGCTTGTATTAGATATTCAATGTATTATTGATCTCCTCACAACTTCAAGATGTCCTCCAAATCCTAATTTTGAATTAGTAAATTTTTCACATTTAGTATATATACTTTGAACTTGTTGGATACTATTACTAATGTATTTTGCAAACCTTAATTCTGAATATATTGGTCCACGTGGCATCTTTGAGCAGATCCAAGTGTGTTGCGCCAGGAGCCCAAAGCGCAACAGACGCCATAGCTATACGGTGAACTATACAGGCATGCAAGGGCATGGGTCGCACAAAGTGCCAAAAACTATTATTCTTAATCACCGTTGGCACAGTGTTCCAAATACCACTATTTTAATTAGCGGTGGTGCGGTATCGAAACTAGTTTCTCACATATTACAAATCGATAGGACAAATGAATAATATTCATTGATGGGGCCAGAATAGATCATAGCCATACTGAAAATGTATATTTATAAAACAGATTTTTCATGATTCACCCAGTCACATTTTTTAGATTTCATAACATAGCATATAATATATTTTAAAATAACCATAATATTAACATGTCTGACCCGTTTAACTAAGTACAAAACAGATATCAAAATTAATAATTATTTTATCAAATAATTTGAAAAACATACTTTGAAGCATTAGGTTACTTACCTCTTCTCGCGTCAAAAATCCTACTTTAGTTGGACGGGTCAAGTGCACCTATCATAAATTTCATTATCATTCGAGAAGTCAAACGAAGTCAAAATTAAACACTACTAGAGAGCGACCTTATGCGCCCAAATCAGGTCGGTCAGGTGATAGTGCCCGACTGCCCAAGCCGGTCCGAGCAAGGAGGATTCAACAGGTCAGGTGAAGATCAAAAGTAACCAAATCAAGCTAGGGCTGAAATAATTACCTTTACGATTTTATACTTGCCATGTGTGAGAATAAGGCCTTAATAGGCTGAAGTCGGTAGGCTCAGCCGACTCCAGCCCTTGGCTCAATAGAAGAAGCGAAACAGGGGATCGCGATCGCGATCCCCTGCTCCACCTTTCTCGGGCGAGATGGAGCGAAGGCGCCGCGGGCGCTCTGCAGCAACCCTGCAGCTGCCCCGTGGCCGTTTTGCAGCCGCTTGAACGGTTGCCGATTTCGCTTAACCGCCGCGAGAATTGCGACAGTGATCAAACTGAAACCCACCTATAAATTTCTCTGCCACCGAGCCACCACCGCTGAGCCCTCTCTCCTCCCTCTCCTTCTACTCCTCCTCTAATGGCTGGCATGCCACCTCAGCCGAGCATCGTCCAACGACCTTTCCGTGATCCATGTTTTCCTCTATTTCGAGATTGGCTTCGAGCCGCCACTGTGAGATCCGCCGCTTGATCGCCGAACCGAGCCACCCTTGACCGAGATCCGTTCCCTCCGTATACTCGCCGGTGAGCTCCCCTTCTCCTTGTTCTTCTATTTAGATAATCTGTTTCGGATCCAACTAAGATTGTTCTTGATTCCTTCCTCCCCTCCAGTCACTGCAGCAGCTGCTGGCTGCCACTACAGTCAAGTGGCCATCGACCTCTAGCCACCCAGGCCTAGCCACTGTCGGAGCTTCCTCTTCCCTCCTCCCTCTCTTCCTTCTTTTCCTCCTTTGTTTTCTAAAAGGGATGAAGAACCCCTGTTTTGGGCCGTGATGTGGCCGTGATTATTCATCTGGGCCCTATTCAAATTTGGGCCCAGTTCATTCATTTTGGGCTTTGATGGGTTGTACCCATTTTGGGCCCTGTTCACTCTGTTGTGTCGTGCCCATTTTGGGCCCTATCCACTCTTTGGGTCGTGCCTATTTTGGCTCTTGTTGGGTTGTACCCATTTTGGGCCTTGTTGAGCCTTGTTCCACTACAAGAATAATGGTCATTAGCGACGCTTTTTTTCGCCTTTAACGACGCTTATAAGCGTCGCTAAAAACCATCCCGACGCTTTAGCAAGCGTCGGCAAAGCGTCGCCTATGCTACAGTGGAGAAAATGTCTTCCGACGCTTTGAAAAGCGTCGAGATTTACCGACGCTTTTTAGCGTCGGCAAGTTCAAAATTAGCGACGCTTTAAAGCATCGCTAGATGTAATTTAACGACGCTTTAAAGCGTCGATAAATAGCGACGCTTTAAAGCGTCGCTAATTGATTTCTCGTCAAAATTTTAATTGAATTCTGGTCGAACTTTTAGCGACGCTTTAAAGCGTCGCTAATTGATCGAAATTTTAGCGACGCTTTAAAGCGTCGCTAATTGATTTCTGGTCAAAATAAGAGCCGACGCTTTAAAGCGTCGTTAGAATATTATTTTTTTTTAAAATAATTTTTAAAATTTCATGGAATCCCTGTTTATGGGTTTGTTCTTCCTTTTGCAAAAAGTAGTTCTTGTCTTCTGGGATGATGCATTTTGACAACTCCCCTGGACAAAAAGGTTCCCGGCTCCTCCCCGCCTTGGTATCATAACTATTCATTAGCACAAGGATTACAGCATAAGCATGTTAATGATTTCCTGATCAGCTCATGCAAACGAAGTCTAATAATAAAGGTCAAATACAACAAACAAGCCCAACAGGAAGAGAGTCAATCCAGCTATTATGAAACTCAACAGTTCAGTACACATTTGATCAAAAAATTGCATCACCATTTACAGAAGGAAGTTGGGAACCTGACAAAAAATAAAAACTACTAGAATGTGCTTCAAGGGTTTAACGGTAGGAGCCTCCGACATACTCCCAGAAGGACCATTGGCAGGAGATCCACCAGGAAGTGTGAAAGTACCAGGCACTGAAGATTTTGGTGTCGTCAGAGCACCACCAGGTTGTGATTGCACTGGTGATGGTGATGGAGCAAGAAATGCATTACGGATCAGTGCTGATGGTGGTAGTATGATTGGAGGAAACTGATGTTGCCCTGAATCAGTTCATACGGATTTAAATGTCAACACTTGATGGAGATTTATGTGCAATTGGGAAACACCAAAATTGAAATTAGTTAAAGGAGGCAAAACTTACCTGGGCATCGAGGCTGAAGAGACGTAGTTAGCCTGCAAGATAAACTCAGAACCTCAACAGCTTGTTTCATTGAATGCAAAAGGAGAAACAATTCCAGTAGCTCTTACATTGTCATAATGGTTCCATTCTCAAAGCCACCATAAGAACAAGAAGTGACATTGCAACCAGCACTAGTGGGTTGGGCAGTAACATTTCCAAGCATCAGATTGCTGTTTCTACACTGCATGCTCGAACATGACACTGCCAATGAAGCTGGTCCGCAACTGCATTGGACACAGTGACTAGCAGTGATTGCATAACTCCCATTTGCCACAACCAAGCCAAAATCTGATGCATACCTCGGGAACAATGAAGCACATGCTATAGCAGGAAGAAAAACACGACTCATACCATTAATGACAGAAGACTAAACTTTGAATAAACAACCTAATAACAAAGCAACTAACTGGTCCTTGAACACACCCAAAGCCAGATTAAAGATAAAACTACAGAACCAGCAGAAATAGGATATAAACAAAAGCCAAAATAACCTAGTAGTTAGGCCAAACAGTAATCCATTGTTATGAACATGTATCATGTGATACTTTATACTACTGGTTAAAGTTCATCCACAATAATTTTCCAGAATTAAACTTTACTAAGATACATCATTACCTGAGAATATGTCACTAACTCGTATGGTAAACTAAGTGTCCGATTAAAGTTTTAACATACACATTAACTAAGAAGATGGGGAGGATGAGCTACATACGTGATGAGTCAAAATTCCATTGTTTGATGAGTCAAAATTCCATTGTTAGAAGAGAAGAGCAACAAGACAGCATTTAGGAAGTACAAAACAATGTACTTCAAAAAGCATAAAAAAATACATATAAACTCCAAAATAAATGCTTCAGGGGTCGCTAGCATCACCATCTCTACGTGCAGATGAACTATCAGGAACCTGTAATAAAAAAACTAAAGCAGTTAAGAATACGAAAATTATTACACTCTTTAAGAAAAATATGATACTTATGCAAAATGTTCAAGTAGATGTAGTAATTTACCTGAGGAGGGACAAACTGATGCAACAAAGATGTAATCTGATTAATCTGAGCCCTCAAAGATTGCATCTCTGTCTGGTGGCTCTGCTTCAACTCTTTTATCTCTGCCTTCAGATCATTAACCTCTGCAGTGCTACTACTCTGTCTAACATCTTGAGTATATCTACCCACTGCAGACAACTGAGTGGGGGTAACTCCAACGCCATAACCCCTCACTCGTCCATAACGCTCCGAGCCCATCAACTCGGTAAACGCCTGAGCTTCGACACCTCTGGTGTTGCCGATTGAAGATGACTCTCCGATACGCTCTGAAATAAGGGATGTAGCTCTGTCCTATATCTCTCAAAAACAATCAAATTAATTTTAGAAAAATTAATATATATAAAAAATCATTGCAGAAATTATTAATAAATACATACAACTATATCTCTCGACTCCTCTCGGACAAAGCTGCCATCTCGGTGGGTGTGAGTCATCTTATAGAACTCCACCTCACCAGGTTTCCTCCCATGGTCTTCCATCTACAACAAAAAGTATATTGGAAGAGTTTCATCTTATAGAACTATATCATGATACATGCTATATGATACAAGAGTTTCAAAAAGTTTCAAAAAAACTTACAAATTCAGCTCTGAGCCTCGCATAACTCTTCGAGCCTGAAGTGTGAGGAATTGTCTGAGATGCTCGTGCGGCTCGACCAATGTCAGACTATGTCTACCACAAAAAAATTAAACATTGTAATATATTAAATATATTAAACATTATATAAGGTATTAAGAGAGAATACACAACCTATCCTCTCTCGGAAAATCAATAGTGAACAAGCTCCCTCCACTGATGATGGTATACACCAGGAGGACAAACACGAGCAACCTCCTCCTCTGTCATACCCTCGCGCTTCCAGTCGGCCTTCAACTTCGACTTATATTCTTTCCATTTGCGGTTGAGGGACTTTAGCACCCAATCATGGCTCTCTGGAGGGAGCACAAACTTTTTCTACACCAAAACAAAAGAATGTTATAATAATATTAAATCAAAAAATTAAATTTATAATAGTAAGCAAATTAACATACAGTAGCTATCAAATTAACAATATTAAATTCAACATTTACCTGTACAAATTTAAGAAGCTCAACTTTATAAGAAGGAAGCATATCATTCCACTTATGATAGTTGAGCGGACACAACTGACCCCTACGCGCAACTGATCCTAAGAAACTTGATAAAACGCTTCCAGCCCTCTTGATGGGCTGCCCTAGTTCGTTGCATTCGACGACCATCTTCTCATCCTCACGAAGCTGCCACACATCCCGTGCTCGAGAGGAACCCCGTGTCAACCTCACTCTCACTTGTTCATCTATAAAAAATAATAATTAAAACATTGGAGGCAAATTAATTAAAATAATTAGATTGTAAATGAACTTAACATATGCACTTTAAATCAAATTACCTTGGATATGCAAGTCATCCATAACCTCCTGGCCTGGATGTTGCTGAGACTGGAACTCATGCTGAGACTCGGACTCGTGCTGCTGGGGCTGCTGGGATCGCATGGACTGAGCAGAAGAAGATCCCACCTGAGACTGCTGGAACTCCACATCTCTGAATCGTTTTCCTCGGTGCATTTTGTTACCTAAGCAAGAATATTTCTGTGTATTATGCCATAATATTTCTGTGTATTATGGCATGCCTTCAAGAGTACGTTAACAGCATAATCATCCCATATCTCTCACTGCAAACTAAAACTATCTGAGAATGAAGAAGCCATTATTATTAATGGAGAAAGAAACGATACCTGTGGCGAAGATAATAGGATAATGTGAACGAGCACTAGCAGTAGCGTACCTGCCAAAATATAAGAAAAGAAATTCATTTTTTGTGAAGCAGCAACTGTTAGAGTCACTGTATCTCGGCTTATTCATCCAACTTTTGTCCATTCTAAGAAAAAACAAGGTAAATGATACAGTCAAAAATATACATGCGTACACTGACTCAAGCAAAATTAAGTTAAACAAACAGCCCTTAATCAATTAATTCAATGATTGCATAGCCTACATTAACTGACATTGTCTGGAGATTAAAAAAGGGACAGAGGAAAACGAGTTCTCAAGTACCTGATAAGAGAGCAAGTCTTCCTTTGATAACTTTTCCAAATTTAAACAGTCAGAAGAAATACATGTCCTGCCAAGTTTAAAATGACCAATTTGACAGTTGCATAATGCACTAAGAAAGCTCAAGAAGGGCTATAGACAAGAAGGGCAAGAGAGAATCCACTAAGATGGTCGGTGAAAACAGCAATAATTTGTGAATTGTAAAAAAAGATTATCAGCTTTTGTCAGTATCAATATCCTGAATATCAACAGCATATAAAGGAAAGGAATTACAGAGAAAAGAACTCATACAAGAAACATCGTGCCCCAAGCAAAATTTTCTACACCTCAATCTCAGAATAAACTTCCAAAATGGGAGAGAAGTAGACTAATGATCATCATTAGAAAAAACCCTACTTATGTGGGTCCCACACTTAGGATCATTGCAGGTCCTGCATATCAAGGAGGCATGTGCAGCACGTGACACATTGAGATAACGACCTTTACATATTCATGTTTTATATCATTACTTTGACTACTTTTGGAAGGATGCCTTTTGGAAGCAAACACAAGAGACATTATGTATACTTTGCTTATGGTTCAAGTTGTCATAGCAAGCAGGAAACAGCTTTTTTACACAAACAGTCAAAGGTTGATAAGAAGTAGCATATATCAAGATGGAGGCCAGGTTTAAAATTGTTTCAGTCCATAATGCCTAATAAACAGACAAGGCAAGTTCAAGAACTCCTACTGGAGCGAACCTGCCTGTCATCTATAGGTTCCAAAGCTGTGATGCGTGTACCTCAATTCTATTAGTCAGATTATAACAGATGAAGGGCAGGCAGTACCATTGCAAATCTTTAATGTGGCACCTCCCATTAAATTAATGCAATAACTCAGAGGAGGAATGGATTACCCTGGCAAGGTTCAGGCGTCTAATTACACACAAGGTACTCAAGAATAGGAAAAGTAAAATTCAAGGATCGTTGTAGAGTTTGTCATTAGATAGTATAGCTATTTTGGTCTGGTTCAAGCTCAATAGATCAATTTGTTCCACTTCTCACAACTGCAAGTCAACATTGCAGTCCTCATCAGATCGTAATAGGTTATTGCAAGTGATAATATTATGGTAAAACTGCCCCTAATTAATAAGTTAAAAAATATTCCTTAAATTTCATCAAAATTAAAATCAAACTAGGTATTTAAAATGTAAAATTCAGGGATCCTTGTAGAGACTGGAATTTGACAATATAGCAAACTTGGTTTGCTTCAAGCTAACTAGATCAAGTTGTTCTACTTATCACAATGCAAGTTGAAATGTCAGTTCTAGTATTAAGTAAAGGCAAATAACTGATTAAAAAGTTAAAGAATATTCCCTAAATTCCATAAGATTTAAATATTATGTATTTAGATGCTTTCTGAAAAAATACAGCAATTTGTCCAATCCTTTTACATAAGGAATTACTGCAAATGTCAGAGGAAGTGCAGAGGCTATTGCGAAAACACTGTTTAGTTATTACAAATTCCAGATTCCTCCAAGTCATAATACGTTCCATATAAAAGTATATAATCAGCTTATACTACTACGTTAACTATCACTTCAATAGGCCCAGAAACTTGATCCAATTCAAATTAGTCATGTCTCCAAAAATGAGGCCACAAAAAAAACAAAGAACAAAAGATATCAGGCCTAGTTACTTGGGCCCCCATTCATGTCTGGACTGGGCATAGATCTATTAATAACCTGCAATATGTGTGCACTAAGTGAGCCCCAACATGTATAAGAAAAACCATCCGACCAACTTGCAGCAATTCTTAAAATAATAAGCAACATTGAAGCCATACGAATGGACATTCCATATCAACAATTTTCTTAATTGCATTCACAGTTCAAAGACACAGAAGTTCTTAACCATGATAAACTATTCTACCTAGCATGTAATGTCCGGGCCCACAACCTACTAGGCCCAATAGAAAAATAGGCCCAGTTAAGGGTTGGGCCCAAATTTTACTGTAGCCAGTATAATGATTATTATAAAAAAAAAAAAATCATACTGTAGCCAGTACGAAGGGATAAGACCGACAGGGAAGGGTGACCCCCACCCCTGCTGGCAGTCGATGCCGGCGCACCGGAGACAGAGGGGGCGGCGGCCATTCCCGGAGAGGGGAGGCATGGAGCGGATGGGACCTCTCAGAGAGGGGGGTCTCATCTTCTAAACCACTATTTAAGTCCCTGCCGGCAACCCTAAGTCGGAGGCCCCCAAGAACACTGAAAGAGAGAGAGCCGAAGCCCTGGAGCCTAAGGCGGAAGAGCCCTGAAGCTCCAAGAGGAAGGAGGGACTACGAGGGGGAGGAACGGCCCAACGGTAACCAGCAAAAATCCAGGTAAGTGGCCCTTAGGTTAAATAATAAAGTTTTAGGGAGTGGAGATACCCCTCTGTAGGGTATTCAGAGGGGAGGAGACTGGCACAGAGAGAGAGAAGGAGACCGGCACGGGAGAGAAGAACAGGAGGAGGGCCGTGGGCCGGACCCACAGGCTGCGGGCCGGACCAACAGGCCGCGGGCCGGCCTGAGAACGGCCCAAGCCGAGCCCACGCCACCCCGGCCGAGCCCAGCCGGACTCGGCCTGCGGGTGACAGGCCCCGGCCGTGGCTGCCCTAGGGCTGAGGGGCAGCCAAGGGCCGCCGGGTCTGCCGTGCCGGCGACCAACGCGGCCTCAAGGCCGCCAGCCTCAGCCGAGCCCCACCTCTCCGCCGGCCGAGAGGTGGTGGCGAGACTCCCACAAAAAAAAAAAAAAAAAAAAAAAGAAGAAGAAAACGGAAGAGGAAGAAGAACAAAGTAAAGAAAAAAAAAAAAGAGAGGGGGCACTTACCGCGGACCACGGCCTTACCTCGCCGTGGTCGGAGTCGGAGAAGTTCTCCCGGAGGAGATCGGCCTCGATCCCACCTCCCGGCTCTTCTCCTCTCCTCCGGCATCACTTCGAAGGAGAGGGAAAGGGCCGGCCTCCCACCGTCGCCGCCCCGAAGGGGAAGCACCACTCCGGGCTGGTAGATCTGGCCGGGGAGGGTTCGGTGAAGGTCGGAAGGAGGAGGAGGCGGCAGATCCGGCCGGAGGAGAAGAAGAAGGCCACAGATCTGGCCGGAGGAGAAGAAGGGGAGCCGGAGAAGAGGGCCGGAAGCATGGGCTTCGGTAGAGACAAAGAAGAGAAGAGGGAAAGAGAGGGAGTGACCGAGAGGGGGAAGGCCACAGATCTGGCCGGAGGAGAAGAAGGGGAGCCGGAGGGCCGGCCGGAGGTATGGTTTCGGTGGAGACGACGGAGAGAAAAGAGAGAGAGAGAGAGCGGCCGGATGAGGGAGAGGGGGTCGGGAAGGTGAAGAGGCGGAAGCCTCTGGAAGGGGGGGAGAAAGAACCCGATAACGGGTTCGCGGGTCGGATCCGAATCCGAACCCGCAACCCGTTAAGCCCAAAGAAAAAGAAAAAGAAAAAGAAAAAGAAAAAGAAAAAGAAAAAGAAAAAAAAAAAAAGGAAAAGGGTTTAGCCAAATTTGACTAAACCCGAGCCCAATCAAATTGGGCTAAGTCTGGACAAGCCAGACTATAAATTAAACCAAAATTAAAGCCCAATTTAAGCCAATGTAATTAATTTGGGGGCCAAATTGATCCCGGATTGACCCTGACTCAGGCCCAAACAGGTCACAGTGACCCTAAACCCGAAATTAAACCCAATTAAGCTGGGAATTAAGCTTAGTGGCCAATCGGAAGGCCAATTAAGACTTATGAGCCCAGCCAAGACCCCAATACAGAGGAATTAGGCTTGGGCTAAATTTCAGATAGAAAAGGAAATAATATATTGTTATTATGACATGATTGTAGGTGACTTAGGACACGTCACCAGGACGCAGGAGACCTAGGAGAAAGGCGAATCACTGTAAGTAACCTGTTCTAATCCTATTATAGATCATGTCATGTTATTAATGTTTTCCTAAGCATTTATTTTAAGTACATATGTTTCATGCATGATATGTTACAATGCATAAGTAACTTGCATGATCCCAGAAGCTATGGCTATGTATGCAACCTGATGATATTGATATTTTAATCATGCATGTAAGTTTATAAAGTCTTAGCTAGCCCCAGAGGCACTATAATGGGCTCAAAGATGCTACTGAGAATGACTGAGCCGCCAGTGGCTGAATAGTAACTGAGCTGCCCCGCCAGTGGCTGAATAGTAACTGAGCCTGCCCCGCCAGTGGCTGAATTGGAATTGGGCCTGCCCCGCCAGTGGCTGAATAGTAACTGAGCTGCCCCGCCAGTGGCTGAATAGTAACTGAGCTGGCCCCGCCAGTGGTCGAGTCTGACTTCGCAGTAGCATCCGAGAGAAAAAGGACCACGGCATGCCGGGGCACGGTTTCATATGCATATTTTATGAAAAATTTTGTGATTTGCACTACTGCTTTGTTTAAATTGCATACTTATTATGCCAGGATGATTTTTAGATAAACATGCATGTCAGCTTCTCAAAACCCTGATTTACATGTTTAGTCTACTGGTTGATCCGGTAGGATTATGCAGGATTACTTACTGAGCCGTGTAGCTCACATCTGTTTATGTTTCGTTTTCTTTCAGATCCTCACCAGTGATCGCCATCAGACATGTTTTTATTTTGTTACAGAGCTTCGTATTTTTGGAGAAGCTTATATACTTCTGTACATATGAATAGCCTAGAAGTTCTGTATTTTTGGTTTTCAAACTTGAAGGTTGTACTGCAAACTTTTAATATATATATATAAGGATAAATCCTTTTGGCTACCTGTTACCCTGTATGAGGCTGCGTGCTACTGTGGGCGATAGTCGGCAATAGCACGGCCGTGTCACGGAACCGGATCCGGGGCGTGACATCTAGTGGTATCAGAGCCTTAGGTTAAACAATAGAATAACCATAAAATGCCTAAGGAAAAGGGTAGTTAAGAATGTCACCGTTATAGAAAATGTTATAATATGCTAGTTATCATAACCTCACTTTAAAAAAATTTTGACTGCTAGGTGATCATTAGGAAGATATGGATGACGACCGGAGACCACCCTCCCCGGAGCCCAGCGAGCAGTCAGTTTTCCCGGATACTCCACGGTCTGCAGCAGGTCAGGCAGGCCTAGCCGGAGTGTATCAGCTTATGGCGCAAGTGCTGCAACAGCAGCAGATGATGCAGTTGGCCGCTATGCCATCAGCAGACTCCTGCTATGAGAGGTTCCGCCGACTGAACCCCCCGACCTTTGAGGGTGGGTCTGACCCTATGGCGGCTGAAACATGGATCCGGGAGATAGAAAAGATGTTCCGAGCCCTCCACTTTCCTGATGAGGTGACAGTCCGGCTGGCGACCTCTATGCTGACAGGAAACGCCGAATACTGGTGGACGGCCATGGAGACGGCTTATGCCGTTGACAGACTCACCTGGAGGGACTTTAAGGGGATGTTTTACAATCAATACTTTCCGGACTCAGTGCACCTGGCGAAGCAGAATGAGTTTTTGACACTAACCCAGACTGACCAGATGTCCGTTCTGGAGTACGCCAATAAATTTAACGAACTGGGACGATTTTGCCCCCAGTTCATGGAGGATGAGAGAAGTAAGGTGAACCGGTTTGAGCAGGGATTGAGGTACGGGATTCGGTCCCGAATATCCTCCCATTTATTCTCAAGCTACAAAGATGTACTGGACCGAGCCTTGAAGGTTGAGGCTGACCTGATACGGTCCGGGAGAGAGAGGGAGGACCTGAAGAGGACCCGGTCATCAGGAGCACCGAGTAGTGGGGCTGGAGGCAGCAAGGGGGCTGTGCCCAAGAAGAGACAGAGCAGAGGCTGCCCCACCTGTGGCGGAAACCACAGGGGTACCTGCATGAAGAAGACCGGAGCTTGTTATTCTTGCGGGCAGACAGGACACATCGCCCGCAACTGCCCTAGCCGAAAGAAGGACGAGCCCCGACATACTGCACCAGAGGACCAGAGATCGAGGGGTAACCCTCGGGTTTTCGCACTGACTCGACAGGATGCCAGTGCTAGCGATCAAGTGGTGACAGGTACACTTCTGGTCAACTTGATTCCTGCCCTCATTCTATTTGATTCTGGTTCTACGCATTCTTTCGTGTCGGTTAGCTTTTCCAGACAATTACATAGCACATCTGAGAAATTAGTGGAACCATGGCATGTTGCTACACCCCTTCAGAAAACCGCAATTGTTGACATTAAATATAAAGATTGCATAATTCAGATAGGGAAAAAAGAATTAGAGACAAATCTTTTACAGCTTGACATGCAAGACTTTGATATTATCTTGGGCATGGACTGGATGTCACAGTATCACGCCCACATTGATTGTTACCACAAGAGGGTGGTATTTCGGATACCTGGAGAGCAAGAATTTTTCTTTCAGGGCGATATACCCCTTCAAGATGCTCCTACACTACACTTTATTTCTGCCTTGAAAGCTGGAAAGGCTGTGAGAAAAGGGTGTATGGCCTATCTGGCCTGTGTAATGGATACCCAGAAAGAGACCAAACTGGAAGATATTCCAGTAGTCAGAAAATATCCGGATGTCTTCCCGGAGGAATTACCAGGATTACCCCCAGACCGAGAGATCGAATTCACAATCGACCTCGCACCAGGAGAGGGGCCAGTCTCCAAGGCTCCTTACCGGATGGCCCCTGCTGAGTTAAGGGAATTGAAGGTACAACTACAAGAACTCCTGGATAAAAAGTTCATCCAGCCCAGTGCGTCGCCATGGGGAGCTCCTGTCCTATTTGTGAAAAAGAAAGACGGGAGTATGCGACTATGCATCGATTACCGGGAATTGAACAAGATAACCATAAAGAACAAATATCCCCTACCACGGATCGATGACCTGTTTGATCAGCTGCAAGGCGCCCAGGTCTTCTCCAAGATAGATTTGAGGTCAGGCTACCATCAGCTGAAGATCAAATCTGAGGATGTGCCAAAAACTGCATTTCGAACCAGGTATGGGCATTATGAATTTCTGGTTATGCCTTTTGGACTGACCAATGCCCCGGCTGCATTTATGGACTTGATGAACAGAGTCTTTAAACAAAGGTTAGTTTCTGCCCCAATTTTGACATTACCGTCCTTAACTGGAGAATTTACCATCTACAGTGATGCTTCCAAGAACGGGCTAGGCTGTGTGCTGATGCAAGATGGCAAGGTGGTAGCCTATGCCTCGAGACAGCTGAAACCCTATGAACAGAATTACCCGACACACGACCTAGAGTTGGCCGCAGTAGTGTTCGCCTTGAAACTTTGGAGACATTATTTGTATGGCGAACACTGTGATGTGTACACCGACCACAAGAGCCTGAAGTATATATTCACCCAGAAGGAATTGAATATGAGGCAAAGAAGGTGGTTGGAACTCTTGAAGGATTATGACCTGAGTATTAAATACCACCCAGGAAAGGCCAACGTGGTGGCGGATGCCCTAAGCAGAAAGTCAGTTATAAGCTCCGCCGCTTTACTCACCACTCAACCACAGATTCAGAAGGATCTCGATGAAATGCAGGTTGAGGTGGTTACCCAAACTACAAAAATTTTGCTGGCCGCCTTGAGTATACAACCAACCTTGATTGATAGAATAAAGGTTGCCCAGCAGTCTGATGAGCACATTTGTTAGCTCAAGGATGAAGTGGAGAAAGGGTTGCGACCCGAACTCCAAATGCACCCAGAGGGCACTCTAAGGTTTGGCCACCGACTGTGTGTACCGGCAAATGTTGACCTAAAAAGGGAAATCATGGAAGAAGCCCACCAATCCCGTTTCTCTATTCATCCAGGCAGTACTAAAATGTACCGGGACCTTCGGAAACATTATTGGTGGAAGGGGATGAAGAGAGAAATAGCTGAGTTTGTGGCCCGATGCTTGACCTGTCAGCTAGTAAAAGCAGAGCACCAGAGGCCAGCAGGGTTGCTGGAACCAATAGAAATTCCTGAATGGAAGTGGGAGCACATCACGATGGACTTTGTTACAGGACTCCCCAAAACGGTGAGAAAGAATGATGCAGTGTGGGTGATTGTTGATCGCCTTACAAAATCAGCTCATTTTCTGCCATTCAGAATTGGTACTCCTTTAGACAAGCTGGCCCAATTATACATCGATGAGATTGTACGCCTGCACGGAGTACCAGTGAGCATCATTTCTGATCGTGACCCCCGATTCGTGTCCAGATTCTGGGAAAGCTTTCAGAAGGCCATGGGTACCGGACTGAGGCTCAGTACAGCATACCACCCCCAGACTGACGGCCAGTCAGAGCGGACAATCCAAACTCTGGAAGACATGCTGAGGGCTTGCACTGTGGACCTAGGTGGAAACTGGGATAGTCACATACCACTGGTGGAATTTGCTTATAACAATAGCTACCATTCCAGTATCCAGATGGCCCCATACGAAGCTCTCTATGGGAGAAGATGCCGATCCCCCTTACACTGGGATGATGTCGGGGAGCGGAAAATGCTAGGACCTGAACTGGTCCAGCACACCAGAGACAAGGTACTACTAATTAAGCAAAGGCTTCAGGCTGCCCAGGATAGACAGAAAAGATGGGCTGACAGAGGAAGAAGGGCCTCGGAATTTTTGGAGGGGAACTTTGTCTTCCTAAAAAATTTCACCATCAAAGGGTATTACCCGATTCGGAAGACACGGCAAATTAAGTCCTCGCTACATTGGCCCATTTGAGGTTCTTGCTAGAATAGGCAAAGTTGCCTACAAATTGGCCCTACCTTCAGAGCTATCAGGCGTACACAACGTCTTTCACGTCTCCTTGTTACGGAGGTACGTCCCGGATCCCAGCCATGTGGTACCACATGAACCTCTGCAATTAAATAAAGATTTAACCTATGAGGAGGCTCCCCTGTGCATCATAGACAGAAAAGAGCAAATCCTCCGAAGGCGCACCATTCCCTACGTTAAAGTCCAGTGGACCAACCACACTGAAAGGGAAGC
Source organism: Phoenix dactylifera (assembly GCF_009389715.1). NCBI lineage: Eukaryota > Viridiplantae > Streptophyta > Magnoliopsida > Arecales > Arecaceae > Phoenix > Phoenix dactylifera. The sequence goes on from NW_024068836.1 coordinate 42,276, forward strand.
TACCTGGGAATTGGAGGAAGAGATGCGACAACGCTACCCTCAGCTCTTCGAGAACCAAGGTATGTTTAATTTCGAGGACGAAATTTATTTAAGGGGGGAAGAATGTAATGTCCGGGCCCACAACCTACTAGGCCCAATAGAAAAATAGGCCCAGTTAAGGGTTGGGCCCAAATTTTACTGTAGCCAGTATAATGATTATTATAAAAAAAAAAAAATCATACTGTAGCCAGTACGAAGGGATAAGACCGACAGGGAAGGGTGACCCCCACCCCTGCTGGCAGTCGATGCCGGCGCACCGGAGACAGAGGGGGCGGCGGCCATTCCCGGAGAGGGGAGGCATGGAGCGGATGGGACCTCTCAGAGGGGGGGGTCTCATCTTCTAAACCACTATTTAAGTCCCTGCCGGCAACCCTAAGTCGGAGGCCCCCAAGAACACTGAAAGAGAGAGAGCCGAAGCCCTGGAGCCTAAGGCGGAAGAGCCCTGAAGCTCCAAGAGGAAGGAGGGACTACGAGGGGGAGGAACGGCCCAACGGTAACCAGCAAAAATCCAGGTAAGTGGCCCTTAGGTTAAATAATAAAGTTTTAGGGAGTGGAGATACCCCTCTGTAGGGTATTCTCCCCTCTGTTTCACTGATGAAACAGAGGGGAGGAGACTGGCACAGAGAGAGAGAAGGAGACCGGCACGGGAGAGAAGAATAGGAGGAGGGCCGTGGGCCGGACCCACAGGCTGCGGGCCGGACCAACAGGCCGCGGGCCGGCCTGAGAACGGCCCAAGCCGAGCCCACGCCACCCCCGGCCGAGCCCAGCCGGACTCGGCCTGCGGGTGACAGGCCCCGGCCGTGGCTGCCCTAGGGCTGAGGGGCAGCCAAGGGCCGCCGGGTCTGCCGTGCCGGCGACCAACGCGGCCTCAAGGCCGCCAGCCTCAGCCGAGCCCCACCTCTCCGCCGGCCGAGAGGTGGTGGCGAGACTCCCACAAAAAAAAAAAAAAAAAAAAAAAAAGAAGAAGAAAACGGAAGAGGAAGAAGAACAAAGTAAAGAAAAAAAAAAAAAGAGAGGGGGCACTTACCGCGGACCACGGCCTTACCTCGCCGTGGTCGGAGTCGGAGAAGTTCTCCCGGAGGAGATCGGCCTCGATCCCACCTCCCGGCTCTTCTCCTCTCCTCCGGCATCACTTCGAAGGAGAGGGAAAGGGCCGGCCTCCCACCGTCGCCGCCCCGAAGGGGAAGCACCACTCCGGGCTGGTAGATCTGGCCGGGGAGGGTTCGGTGAAGGTCGGAAGGAGGAGGAGGCGGCAGATCCGGCCGGAGGAGAAGAAGAAGGCCACAGATCTGGCCGGAGGAGAAGAAGGGGAGCCGGAGAAGAGGGCCGGAAGCATGGGCTTCGGTAGAGACAAAGAAGAGAAGAGGGAAAGAGAGGGAGTGACCGAGAGGGGGAAGGCCACAGATCTGGCCGGAGGAGAAGAAGGGGAGCCGGAGGGCCGGCCGGAGGTATGGTTTCGGTGGAGACGACGGAGAGAAAAGAGAGAGAGAGAGAGCGGCCGGATGAGGGAGAGGGGGTCGGGAAGGTGAAGAGGCGGAAGCCTCTGGAAGGGGGGAGAAAGAACCCGATAACGGGTTCGCGGGTCGGATCCGAATCCGAACCCGCAACCCGTTAAGCCCAAAGAAAAAGAAAAAGAAAAAGAAAAAGAAAAAGAAAAAGAAAAAGAAAAAAAAAAAAGGAAAAGGGTTTAGCCAAATTTGACTAAACCCAAGCCCAATCAAATTGGGCTAAGTCTGGACAAGCCAGACTATAAATTAAACCAAAATTAAAGCCCAATTTAAGCCAATGTAATTAATTTGGGGGCCAAATTGATCCCGGATTGACCCTGACTCAGGCCCAAACAGGTCACAGTGACCCTAAACCCGAAATTAAACCCAATTAAGCTGGGAATTAAGCTTAGTGGCCAATCGGAAGGCCAATTAAGACTTATGAGCCCAGCCAAGACCCCAATACAGAGGAATTAGGCTTGGGCTAAATTTCAGATAGAAAAGGAAATAATATATTGTTATTATGACATGATTGTAGGTGACTTAGGACACGTCACCAGGACGCAGGAGACCTAGGAGAAAGGCGAATCACTGTAAGTAACCTGTTCTAATCCTATTATAGATCATGTCATGTTATTAATGTTTTCCTAAGCATTTATTTTAAGTACATATGTTTCATGCATGATATGTTACAATGCATAAGTAACTTGCATGATCCCAGAAGCTATGGCTATGTATGCAACCTGATGATATTGATATTTTAATCATGCATGTAAGTTTATAAAGTCTTAGCTAGCCCCAGAGGCACTATAATGGGCTCAAAGATGCTACTGAGAATGACTGAGCCGCCAGTGGCTGAATAGTAACTGAGCTGCCCCGCCAGTGGCTGAATAGTAACTGAGCCTGCCCCGCCAGTGGCTGAATTGGAATTGGGCCTGCCCCGCCAGTGGCTGAATAGTAACTGAGCTGCCCCGCCAGTGGCTGAATAGTAACTGAGCTGGCCCCGCCAGTGGTCGAGTCTGACTTCGCAGTAGCATCCGAGAGAAAAAGGACCACGGCATGCCGGGGCACGGTTTCATATGCATATTTTATGAAAAATTTTGTGATTTGCACTACTGCTTTGTTTAAATTGCATACTTATTATGCCAGGATGATTTTTAGATAAACATGCATGTCAGCTTCTCAAAACCCTGATTTACATGTTTAGTCTACTGGTTGATCCGGTAGGATTATGCAGGATTACTTACTGAGCCGTGTAGCTCACATCTGTTTATGTTTCGTTTTCTTTCAGATCCTCACCAGTGATCGCCATCAGACATGTTTTTATTTTGTTATAGAGCTTCGTATTTTTGGAGAAGCTTATATACTTCTGTACATATGAATAGCCTAGAAGTTCTGTATTTTTGGTTTTCAAACTTGAAGGTTGTACTGCAAACTTTTAATATATATATATAAGGATAAATCCTTTTGGCTACCTGTTACCCTGTATGAGGCTGCGTGCTACTGTGGGCGATAGTCGGCAATAGCACGGCCGTGTCACGGAACCGGATCCGGGGCGTGACATAGCATATTGTGCTTGCAGCTTATACAGAACATCAAAACCAGGACAAGTACTTGATTCTAGTTACATATGCATTAACTGATCTAAAAATTAACTACTCATATATATTAAAAAGCTTCGGCAGTGTCTGATTTTTCTATAGACAAGCTCCGCAATCCTCAATGTATTTTTCTCGAAATCAACTCTGATTAGCTGGGCTGGAAAATCCAAAACATCCAAAATTTAAAGATCGAAGCAAGAGAACAAGATCCCAAACCTGGCCTTATCCCCGTCCTTACCGGCTCCAAACTTCAAACGCCGCGTGAGTGCTCTGCGGCGGAGGAGGTGGAAGATGTCCACGGAGAGGAGGCCAACGGAGAGGGGGAAGAGGGGAAGGAGATGCGGCGGAGGAACGCGATTTGGGGTCGCTCGGCGGAGGGAATGGCTGAGATCGGTGAAAAGGGTTGAGGAGGGAGCTGGGAGTCGGTCGGCGTGAGCTAGCTACGAATTTAGGGTTGCGGAGGGAGAAGGTCGGTAGATGGTTTTGTTGTGGGAGGGGTAAACTCCGACGACGCTTATAAGCGTCGTCGTATTTTTCCGTTAAGCCGACGCTTATAAGCGTCGGTAGATGTTTTTCTGCCGACGCTTCCTAGAAGCGTCGGCGGTTACTGTGGGGAGAAAAATTTTAGCCGACGCTTTTATCTAGCGTCGGCAATATAGAGTCGGCAAAAACTATTTTTGTTGTAGTGTTCACTCTGTTGGACTATATCTATAGTGGGTCGAGTTTGGGCCCTATTTATCCTATTGGGCTGTGCCCATTGTGGGCCATATATCGTTTGGGTCCTGTTGGACCCTATTCACTCTATTAGGCCATGTTCATCGTGGGCCGAGTTGGGCCATGTTCATCCTGTTGGGTTGTGCCCATTGTGAGCCGTATACCTTTTGAGCTTTGTTGGACCCTATTCACTCTATTGGGCTGTGTCTATTATGGGCCGAGTTTGGGCCCTGTTCATCCTATTGAGTCGTGCCCATTGTGGGTCGTACACTTGTTGGGCCCCATTCACTCTGTTGGGTCGTGTCCACTGTAGGTCGTATTCATTTTGGACTGTGATTATTCATTTTGGGCCCTGCTCATCTATTGTGGGTCGTATTCCGTTTGAGCCCTATTTGTCCATTGTCGGCCGAGTCCGTTCATTTTGGACCAGATTGATCCAGGCAACCTAGGCCAAATATCTTTTTCCAATTTTGGTCAAACCGGACTAAATAGGCCAAGCCTCCGATTGGACCACTACAAGAAAACTCATCTTTCCCGACGCTTTTTCTAATCTTTACCGACGCTTATAAGCGTCGGCTAAAGTTTCCGCAACGCAAACAGAAGCGTCGCAAAAGCGTTGGCGATACTAGAGTGGCAAAAGTTTTTGCCGACGCTAAGAGAAAGCGTCGGCAAAAACAAGGCTTTCCCGACGCTAAGGAAAGCGTCGGCAAAAATGACATTCTGTGTTTTTGCCGACGCTTTAAAGCGTCGGTAAATATCATTTTTGCCAACGCTCTCATTTGCATCGGGAAATCCTTGTTTTTGCCGACGCTTTAAAGCGTCGGTAAATATCATTTTTGCCGACGCTCTCATTTGCGTCGGGAAATCCTTGTTTTTGCCGACGCTTTATAGCGTCGGTAAATGTATTTTTGCCGACGCTTTTCTAGCGTCGGCGTAGGCGTGCCACAACTTTTATTTACCAACGCTTTAAAGCGTCGGGATTGCTATTTTTTTAAAAAAATAAAAATACGAATGCAAATTATAAAAACACAGCATTATATAAACCCCTAACAATTAGCCAATACCAAATGTAGTAATAATAAGCCTACATTCCTTAAATGCTGACGAGCCTTGGATGCGTTAGATCACGAAACTGGGTACGATGGAGGAGAACTATTCCATTAGACACAGAAGAAACAAGAGGTCGCCTGGTACCTGGCCCCTGTTATTCTTGAAGAGAGGTTGCTAAATAAAACTGCTAGAAGAGAGGTTGCATATAGGTTTTTCTGCTGGAAGAGAGGTTGCATATAGCATATAGCAATTTCGTTTCAGCTTCGAGTGCATTTCTCCAGCAACATAATGTCTACCGCATCAATAGAAACACTACTCATGTGTATTCACCATTGATCATAGGTGTGAATCAAACATGCAGAAGTATATATAATCACAGTCGAAGAAAACAGATTAACTGTAAGGGAAAACACATCACCATAATAAGCCCACTCCAAATAAAATAGCAAATCATAGGCAACTCAAACTTGCTACATTAAGTGATAAGAAACTATTGCTGGTTTGATTACTGAATGTAATCAGAAATCCAATGATTTGCCAACAAATAAAGGCATGGACCTGATACAATAATTTACAACAAACTACAAGACCATCAATCCTAACCTTCAAATTACCTGAAAGATTTGGAGGCTGCAGCTGACTACTGAAATACCAAGAGAAAGCAAATAACATATACATAGCTGAAGCACAGAAGATGTATAATGGGGCAAGCCACTAAAAAAACAATAGCCAGTCATCTCTCTCATTGCGATTCTATGAACTGGATTATTCACAAGCAAAAGCCAAATCAAGCATTTATCTCTGAATTGCATTGGTGTTCTCTATGGCAGCTTCTTCTATTCCAGAAGATACCTGAGCAGCTCGCTCTATCAAATCTCTGCTCTTCCATTTTGTCCAGCTCGTTTGGTGCGCTCCGTGAGTGACAAGGGGATTGTGCTTGAGTTTCTCCTTCAGGTTCGAGTGTTGGGCATGGGTCATCGTCGCAGGTGCAGGAGGGGATGCCAACAGAAGGGAATGGGCTGCAAGTGAGAGGACAGATAAGCTCTGAAGAAACTGCTGCCACACGGCTCTTCCGATACACAGATCTACAACCTGTTTCTGGTGGCTCCACATGTCGGTGAATAGATGAAGTGACAATTACTAACCAGGAACAAACACCAATTCCCACAATATATATATATATATATATATATTCATATTCTAAGCAAATAAACAGAACTGAAATAAAAACTATACTCCAAGAACACGGATCTCATGGCCATTCCAGCTAAGATGTAGTATATGGACTATATTGATGATTTCATGGGTTTGATTACCATTAAAAATATGATACTAGCCAGGTCCAATTAGTATATTTTTATGAAACCAGAAATATAACTCAGTGGCACAAAGAAATAATGGAAATGAAAAGGGGAGTAGGAACAGGGGTCAAAAAGATGGAGCATTCATAGCCATACAAGACCTAACCCAACTTTTCAGGATCAGCAGAAAGAATTAAAATCCATTTAATAAATATTAAATGTAGTTGAGAGACCTAACTCTTCATCTAATTAGAAGCTAAATGTAGTAAAATGAATTATATAATGATTGATATGAACAATTAACTTAAAGAGAATCTTGTCAAAAAGATAATACCTGGCACAACATCTAGAAGTGTTTAAATATCAGTACTACAGTCTTTTGTGCCAAGCATGGCAATTTTACAAACGGACTCAACTATATAATCATTATGCATCAAAGGATTAAAATAGAAAGATTTCTCACCTTCTAGATTCCACAAGCAGAGCACGCTGTTCAGATGTTTTATCAGCACTAACATCTCTCTCTCTAGCAGTATAGCTGCACAAAAATAACCAGGCTACAGCAATCAGATGATCAGCAGGGCACAAAGATCGCAATGTATCATGTATTGATACTGTAATATGCAGAAATGCAGCATTGAAAATATACCAATTACTATGAAAACTACTATTTACCGGTGAAAATTCATGAGAATACATCAAATTTATGTTAAATAGCTTCGCACAACCAAAAAAAAAAAAAAAAAGACAAACATACATGACTGACAATCATTATTCACGACTTCTTGAGACCTAATAAGAGCTGAGTGAGTAAATCAGTACCTCGAAGGAAGAACTGCTTGAGGAACAAAAGGGGCATAAGCAGTTTCCCTCTCATCGAGTGAACCCCTGCCTTTTCGAATTCTGACACAGACGTTCTTTTCCCTAGCAGCGATTACATGTAACCAGATTTTTGTGGCGAACTCAACAGGCTATTGTGGATTTGGAGGGCGACTGTTGGCTGCCGAGACTCTTGATCCCCACTCCAGGAGCTCCTTGCTTGTATCATCTTTATGCACCATGACCTCAATAAAGCACAAGCTGTCTTTCTGCTCCTCAGTGGCCTTCGTAATGGCATCTTCCAATTCTTCCTCTGTGCGCACCTGCAGCAGTTCAATGCAAAATTTGATGTATAAACAAACTGCTCGATGAGGGTCGTAGGATTTTATAGAAATACTTGAGTAATTCCAGCCATCTTCGAACAGGATTGGCTTCGTATGGGGGTGATGGTCTCTTCGGCCCTTGATCAATATAAGAAGGGACCTGCGTTAATATGATGAAATGCAGATAAGGATTCATTTGCAGAAGTGGATGTCATTTGGTTAAAAACTGTACTCGTTGTCCAGAATGAGAACATACCATCATGCTTCATTGCTGTAGAAACAGGAATATGAGAGTCATCAGGAACAAAAATATTCTCAAGTTGTTCCTTGGCTTTTGAGGGCTCTTCCACATCCTTCAGACATAATAAATAAATAAATTCTGTATAAATTATAAGAAGTTCTACGTATTTTTGTATCTTGGATAACCAACTCAAGACATAAAAATTAACATAAAGATATAACGACTCAGAATTAGCAAAGAAAACAAATTGTGGAATACATTACAATCCTGCTACATCGGTGCGGCGTACTCGCATACCTTATTTTCATCTAAAATAAGAACGGCAGGATCACATGACTTCAGATCACCTCCCGCTCTTACATGAGTAGGTTCTAAAGGCAAGGAAGCTGGTCTCCGAGATGCGGCAGCCACAGCTTCACCATCTGAAATGATGTTATTAGAACTGATATTACCTGTTTGAAGTGGACGGAATGCTTCAAAGGACCTTTCAATAGACAATCCAAGGCTTCCAAGTGTACTATGATCTTCAACACATAACTCTGGAGACAAATTTGCAGATGCATCTACAAATCCTTTATCAGGTGCGAAGGAGACTTTGCAAGTTTCATGTTCTAAACATCCTGCAGATAGATCATTTTTTTTTAGCTTAGAAATGTTTAATACATTTTTTGTTGACTTCAGCCTGACCCTTCGAGATTCATCATAAAAATGATTATTTCTGCACTATCGCATGTCTCACGAGGACTATTAAGTTTGATGGATAAAAGATGCCTTCCCTAAGAAATTCCAGAAACAGTAGACCCAAGATTTAAGAAAACTTGATCTAAGGAAATAATTAGTAGGCATAACTAAAAGAGAATATACGTACAGGTCAAATATGCTTTAATAATTGTTGTTATTTCATTGACCATTCTAAACTTAAGGACCAGCTCAACACATTGCCCAGATACAACTCAGAACAACTGTGACATATTAGATATTGTTCTCTATGATACCCAAGGATAAAATATAATGTGGGAACAAACAAAGGTATTGTATTCTGCATATATACTAGCAATAATATCTGTCTTCCCCTTTCAACATTCCAGCATAACTCAAAATAACACTAATCTTCTATAATGTGTAGAAACTACCCATTGAGAGAGACAGAACCTTAATTTTTTTGTCATAAAAGGAATCGTCAAGCATGATAAAAAAAAAAAAGTATCTAACTTAGGCTATAAAACTACATGTGATCTGCTCGCATTTGCCTGGGATCAAACCTGAATCACATAGCAGTCTGCCAAACACCAAATTTGCAACCATATTCCAAAAATTTTTAAAATAACAAAACTGATTTTTGTAGAAAGGGACCATCACAGTGCGTTGCATAATTTGGTCATTAGAAAATCCTGCTAATTAGACAACAATTTCGCCACACAGTCATAGAAGTCACACTCTATGTGTAAAATTTTGTCATAAACCTAATATTTCAGGAAAATCCATAAAACGAATGGAATTAATCTTTTGGAAACAATAAAAGCATTTGCACTGCATTAACATGGTCCAGAACAAGATCACGTTAGTAATTCTTCTGAATCAGACCTCATTCATGATAAAGGCACAGAATATTGAAAGAAGGAAAGTGGCGGAGATCTTGCGGCCGCGGACAGAGTGGGAGAGATCGGCGACGAAGCCAAGGAAGTGGCGGCCGGCGGCAGAGGAGATGGAGGCGGTGGGGCCACCACAGGCGGAGCACACCGACGACGGCGGCGGGCTGGCCTCGGCCGCGGTGGCGGAGGTGGAGCAGACGGCGGCGCATGAAAAGTCGGCGGAGGCGGCGGAGGAGGGGGAGGAGGGCTCGGCGTCGGTCATTTTTTATGGGAGGCAATGCGGGGTTCGGAGGGAGAGGATGAAGAAGAATTGAGGCGACGGGAGGGGGGAAGGGAGAAGAATCGGGGCGAAGAAGAAACGAGAGAGGGCGAGAGAGCGAGAGAGAGAGAGAGAGAGGAGGCGGGATGGGTGCGGGCGGAGGGAGAGGAAGAACCGGTTTCTTGCAACAGAAGAAGGCCGGAGGGGAGGGAGGAGGAGGCAGAGGAGGGCTTGATATGTCGATCGAGGATGGAGGAGGGGGGCGGACGCGGGTTTGGTTTTCAACGACGCTAATAAACGTCGTTTTAGGCCAACTCTACGACAACGCTAACAAGCGTCGTTTATTGCCGACGCTTTTAAAATGCGTCGGCTATTTTTGGCGCTCTGCGGGACATTGCCGACGCTTGCAGCAAGCGTCGGCAAAACCATGTCGTTAAATCCTCTTTTCCCTGTAGTGGACCTAACTAAGTGGATCAAGCCCAAAAGCTTAACTAACCTTGGATCGTGTATCTCTTTCTCTTTTTAAACAAGCCTACATTCTGACTAGGTCTAGACCTTTCCTCTGATGGTCGATCCAAACCACTCGGACCAACCTTAAGACTAGGATCAGACTAAATCCAGACCTAAGCTAAGATTCTCTCTCCTCTTCTTTTTCTCTCTCTAAACATGCTCGGAGATCCAAGTGTAAGCCTTCTAATTCTTGTTGCTCGGATCCAAGTTGACCCAGTTTGGAGACACTATACCGTCCTGACACCCGAACGGTAAACCGGCCATTACTTTAGCTCTAGTTAGATTTGGCCGCTTTTGATCTTTACCTGATCCATTGAATCCTCCTGGCTCAGACTGACCTTAGCAGTCGGGCACTGTTATCTGACCAACCTGATCTGGGGGTGTTGGGGGAATATAAATCATCCCATAGCATGTGAGCACATCGCCAGCATGTGATCAGAGACGCCCGACCTCGGGACGCCCAACTAGGCGCTCGACCTCAGAGGCGCCCGACCTCGGACGCCGATCAGGCGCTCAACCTTAGAGCTCCCGACCTGGCGCCCGACCTCGGAGCTCTCGACCTCAGAAGCCTAACCTCACCAATCCACCCGCCGTGGTCACATCCTTCTGCAACTCGACCAAGGACCATGCCCTGCTACCACTGCTAACAATCAATGCGTATGGCCTCCGCAGATCTTTGGCTCACTTAACAATCAATGCGTATGGCCTCCGCAGATCTTTGGCTCACTCAACAATTAATGTGCATGCAATCTCAACAGAGTCCTACCACGTTAAGGGAGAGCACCCAACTTGCTTGTTAACACGTGAGGGGAAAAGATAAAGAAGGAGTTGCAGCAGCGGGCTTTGGGGGAACTCATGGCATTGCTGACCCGCTCGACTACATCCGATCAGCCACAACGACTCGTTGGTTCCAATCTGATCTCCTATGGCAATGTATTAATTCATACGATCGTGCATTAATTCATACGACATGCTCAATCATGACGGTAATCCGTTCGCCCCGTCACATCACAGGTAATCCTATACCCCTCTATAAAAGAGGAGCCTCTCCATCTTAGAAGGGTTGGACTCTGAAACTCCTGAGACATATTTCCTTTCATCTTATACATTGCTCCCTCTGACTTAGGCATCGGAGGGCCAGAGCCAGAAATCCCGGCCACCGGCTTCTTTGCAGGCCCTCTGGAGGACACCGCCTGCCGACGGACCACCACCCGCCATCTCACGCCGGAGCTTCTCCTTCTCAGCTGACAGTCGCCCCCGGATCTAATTTCCAGCAATAGTTGGCGCTAGAGGAAGGGTTCGAGCCGTGGCCATGAAGTTGAGAAGCAAAAGAGCCTCTAACGCCTCTCGACATCTCCCACCATGTCCTGGACACTCTGTCCAGAATTCGCCATCTCTGGCTTATCCAGTTTTCTAAGTCCAGCCGGAACAGTTCAACATCCTGGTGCAGCAGGTTCAAGCCTTGGCCGTGGTCGTCCAAGTTCTACAACGTGAGGAAGCCCCACCTGTGCCGCCTCTGCAGGCCTAGGTCCAGCCAGTGCTTCCTCCAAACGGACCGGTGCCCCACGACCAAAACCTCCATGGCTCCTCGAGGGCCAACAATGAAGAACGATGTTGTCGCCAAGGCTCAGCCCGGGCATCTCCTCAAAGAGAATTGCTAGGGAGGAGCATGGACAGAAGGCCGCAGTTGTCAGAAGCCAAGTCAGCCCCAGACCGTCACGAGCCGGAGCAGACTACGGTGGCAATCCTCCAGGTCGGGGAGCTTGACAGGAAGGTCGAGAACCTTGAGCACCAGATTGAAGCGCTTCACAGTAGAAAAGCAAGGCACGAGGGCGACTTTGAGTTTACCACCAAGTCCCCCTTCTCTCGCTAGATCGAGGATGAGCCGGCCCCACTGAGGTTCAAAATGCCCAAAGTGGAGCCCTACAATGGAACTACTGATAAGTGCTAAATAATGCATAAATTAACCTTTTATTCATAGCACTTATCATTATTTTAATTCACATATTTCGTAAATTTAACCATAAAATATGTGTTACCATCATCATTGCATTTTAATAATTATCAGAGGAAATTCGAGTTGATTTAATTATTTAATGATTAAGCCTAATGAATGCAGGTCAAGTCAAACTTATTTGGGATGATCCCTGAATCTAAATCATATGCACCCCGCAAATCAAGACCCTCTGATTCAGTCACCCAACTCTTTTTCCACATGATCCGATTTTAATAAAATCTCTTCAATTATTTGTTTCTTATATCATCTAATTGCACGGATCTCAAAGCCTCAACCCATCCTTATTCCATCTCTAAACACAACCCGCAGCTCCTCTCCATTGACAAAACAACTTAACTTCTCATATCCCCTTCATTACCGTTCAGTATTTATCAACAAATCCCAAGCCTTATCCAAAGATCCCCTGCTCCCCAGCTTCCTCAGCTTCATCCTCCCGTGACCCACGATAAGATCCAGCTCCTCCCAGCCAAGTCCCAGCGTCCAAGCCAAGCATTTCCCATTCCTCCCAACTAGATTCCGCTAGCTCCCAGCCTTCCTATCATCATCCAAACAACCTCAGCAACGGCAGCATAACCAAATGATCCCAACGTCATCGTCAACCAAACAGTTTTCTGGATTAATCCCAGATCTTCAAGCTCTCATTCTCTTCCGAGATCCTCCCAAACAAGATCAACCAACCAGCCCTCATCCCATTCGAACTGAATCCCCTGTTTCAGCTGTGAAGAGCAAAACTCCCAACAAATGGCAACTAATCAGCCGATTCCTTCACATCCCCTACTCCTAAATCATCTCCTCTTCATCACAAATCAAAACAATCGCTTCCCCCTCCACGGATAAGCTCCCAACAATCAAATTCCCTTTCGGATTCCCCTACTTCATAACAGAATGTTAACAGTCCACCCAACCGAGATGAATCCAATGAGTTCCAGCTTTCCTCCCAACGTTTCTAGATTTATTCTATAGATTATCTTCTGGATATCCTCTTCTGATTCAATCCAACTATCCTTCCGTTCGCAGCTTCCAACATCCATGGGATAAAATTCAATCAAAGCACACCGAGCTTCACGGCATCCCCTGCATCCAATAGATTCAACTCTCATCCCATCGTAATCTGTCTTTGTCCACGTATTCAACCGAACCCAACATCCGCATCTCTCAGCTTCTTCTAAATCCACTGCATCTCAGAAGTTTATCTTTCCAAAAATCAAGCATTTCTTCCTAACGCTCACGTCGCCCGCTGCCGTGAAACAGAAACCGTTCCTCCATCCTTATCGCAATGTGAAACGCGGAAGAAGAGAGAGAGGTTGCAGCCTATAAAAACCCAGACGTGCAACCGGGGAAGGCAAGCTTTGGGGGTCGAGTTCCAGGATCTCTTCGGAACAGGGGAGAAGCCAAGTTCTCACGGGAGATAGAGAAGAGAGGAGAGAGCCGACGGGAGGAAGGAGCCAATCATTATGAAGTCCCCCTGCAGTGCAGCTGTTCAATTCTCCATGCAGGGCTGATCTCCTCTCTAGGGCTGGATGCAGCCCTAACACAGGGACATGGGTTTTATATTTTATTTTATGTTCTTGGAGTTGTATGAACTTATTGTTTTTAATGGATATCTTCTTTTGAATCATATTTAATTTATGTGATTTTAAGTATGATGTTCGTACAACTGTTCTTCATGATCACTGAGTAAATATAAGATAGTCCATGCTTAAGGAAGATGCAGTGTGCTACCACCTTAGATTAGGGTAGACATTTCATGCCAACTGAAGATGGATTATGCCCAAATTACTTTTGTGAATTTTTATTTCAATGCTTATTAGGCTTGTAGCCAATTTGCATGTTAATCCAAGAACGAAATAAAATATAATTAATCCTTGTTCCGATGTTAGTGGTGAATTCCTTGCCCTAGGTTCTCTTAAACTGATATCCCTTTTAATTGCATTTTCTTTTATTAAATTGCTTAGTTTAATAGTCTTCACAAATTCTCTTTTTCAAATATTTTTATTTTTAAAGAAAAAACAACTATACCCCAATCCCTGTGGATCGATACCCGTAATCACTGTCCTACTAGATACGTGCTATTGCGTGGTCTTTAAAGTTGACTATCAATTTTTGGCGCCGTTGCGGGGGATTGCTAGCATAGTTGTTTTCCTTTTCATAAAAAAAAAAAACTTTCAAAAAAAATATATATATATATTTAAAGTAAAATAAAAATATTTTCTATTTTTTTTTGTTACTTTCCTTATCTCCTTCTTCTCTCTTACTAATTTTTGATTTTGGTGTTATTTAATCAGGAATCGAAGAAGACATCTGGGACAATCAAAAAGAGAACTGCTGGAAAAGGGAGGCTGTAGAGGTTTGCTTTAAAATAAAAAAAAAAATTGCTGGAAAATTCCCTTTGGTAACATCTAAACCTTTCTTATTTAAATTTCCTTGTGTGGTGATTGTTTGATTTTAAATTCAGCAAAAGTGTGAATGCATGCTTGATACACATACACCAATTAATCCGCACATAGTAAGGGCAATCACCCCAACAAGATAAGAACTGGATTTCATCACCAGATTCTTGCCCAAATTAGGGAATCAATTATCACATAGCTATCACATTAATTAAAATCAATTAGACGTTGGCCCCTAGGGATATTCGAGCTCAATAGGATGAAGATCACCGAAAGTTGCACCAATTTCGCTCTGTGGCTTAGTTGATGTCTAGGCAAGCTTTGTCCCTTTAAGGGAGACAGTTCATCTGTTCGAGGCAAGTGATTTTTAAGTGGGACCTTTGCAACGCATCGTGACCCCCCCACTTACCTGGAAGCTTACCTGGTCAGCTCAGTCATTAGACCGGATTGGAGGCTTAGGTGCCCTCTTCAAACCAGTTAGGAGCTGTTTAGTGATTTTAGGGTGAACTTAAGGAATTGATGTGTTTTTCTTTTTAGTGCATGCTTGACTGTATTTGACTAATCAGAAGAGTCTTAGTGTATGCTAGGGTGTCGTTCCAGGTCTCCTGAATTAATACCTTTTGACCCTGAAATAGAGCGTTCTATTAGGATCCTTCGAGTTGAAATCCGGACCTATAGAACCATAGGATCCACACCACTTGTCGAGATGGCTGAAGAGCAACCCAAACGGTTAAAAGAGTACTTCACTCCTTCCATTTATACCTCTCCATCTTGTATCCGACTACCTGATACCACTGCTGCTATGCAATTTGAAATTAAGTCTAGTGTCATCCAAATGCTTCCCTCTTTTTATGGACTCAATAATGAAGACCCATACAAACATTTGGATGAGTTCCTTGAGATCTGCACTACTGTCAAAATTCAGAACTTCACTGATGATGCTCTGAAACTTAGGCTGTTTCCTTTTTCCCTTAAGGATAGAGCTAAGCAGTGGCTACATTCATTAGAAGCCAATTCAATTCTTTCATGGGCTTAAATGCAACATGAATTTCTAAAGAAATATTTTCCCATAGGAAGAACAAACCAATTTAGGCATGCTATCACGAGCTTCTCCCAATCTGATGGGGAAGAATTCCATGAAACTTGGAAAAAATTTAGAGATTTACTCCGAAAATGCCCGCATCATCAAATACCCAAATGGCAATTAGTGCAATGTTTCTATGACGGGTTGTCTGAACGAAACCGTTAGATGGTTGATGCTTCTTGTGGGGGTACCTTCATGCTTAAAAGTGAACATGAGGCATGGCAATTGTTTGAGAACCTCAATGAAAATTCCCTCCACCATGCCTCCTCCGCTCGTCAAGCACCCCCGAGTTCTCAAAGAAAAGGAACCATATTTGAAGTTAGCCAGTCCATAGGTCTATCTGAGAAAGTGGATGCATTATCCCGCAAATTGGACCAGCTAATGTCTAGAGAACAGCTTCCAAACTTTCATCAAGCACAAGTATGTACTCTCTGTTCTAGTCCATCTCACACTGTCTTTGAGTGCCCTTCGGCAGCACAATTCCCCGAATTTGTGCAAGAACAAGTAAATGCTGCCCAAGCACAGTCCCGACCGGGTAATGATCCGTATTCTAACACTTATAACCCGGGGTGGCGCAACCATCCAAATTTCTCTTGGAAGCAGCAGACTTCCAATACTTCCCAGCCTTATTCCCAAAACTTTCAACCATTCCAGAATGTTAATCCCTACCGTCCTTTGACTCAATTTCAACACACTCCTCCTTCACCCCAAAGAAACACAGCCTTTGAGGAGAAAGTGTTGACCTCCCTTCAAGGTTTGGAAACCATTACACAATTGGTGCACTCTCACACGCAATCTATCGCCAAGCTAGAATCCCAAATGGGACAACTAGCTAATGCACTGAACAAGCGAGAGGAAGGAAAGCTTCCAAGCCAACCAGTGAGTAATCCTAGGGGACAATACATGGCTCAAGAAAATCAACCAAATACAATTCATCATGAGCAAGCCAATGCTTTGACTACCCTAAGGAGTGGACGTGTAGTAGACAATACGATTGGGAAGGGAAACAATAAGGAAGGAAAAGAGGAGAAGAAAAATGTATCACATGAAAATCTAAAACCTTCTTCTTCTTCTTCATCTAGTCCACCTTCTGCCAAAACTCATATCCCAAGGACCCCATTTCCTGAAGCTCTTAATTCACCCTCTCCCTTTGGCAAAAAGGAAACTTCACTAGAGGAGATGATGGAGGTTTTCAAACAAGTCAAAATCAACCTCCCGCTTCTTGATGCTATTAGACAAGTTCCATCTTATGCCAAATTTCTCAAAGACCTTTGTACCCAAAAGCGAAAATCTAGGACACATGTACCTAAAAAGGTCTTCCTAACTGAGCAAGTGAGTTCTATTCTCCAACACAACACCCCACCGAAATTCAAAGATCCTGGTGCTCCCACCATCTCCTGTGTCTTAGGAAATAATTTCATTGATCGAGCACTCTTAGATCTAGGGGCAAATGTCAACATTTTACCTTACTCAGTTTATGAGAAACTTGGGTTAGGTGAGTTAAAACCAACCTCGGTATCCCTTCAATTGGCTGATCGATCTGTAAAAATACCACGAGGAACAATTGAAGACGTCCTAGTCAAGGTAGACAAATTCTATTTCCCAGTCGATTTTATCGTCCTTGATATGGAACCTGTGCCTAATCTTAAGAAACAGATCCCTATGATTCTAGGTCGTCCCTTTTTAGCTACAGCCAATGCGAGTATAAATTGTAGAACTGGGGTGATGAATATATCCTTTGGAAATATGAAGGTCAAGTTAAATATATTTCGTGCCTCTGATCAACCTGCAAAGGAAGTTGAGTGCTTCCTAATAGATAAAATGGACGATCTTGCAGAAGAAGCCTTTCCTTATATTTTAGCAGATGACCCTCTGAAAACATGCTTGGCCCATTCTAACTTTGATATAGACAAGGCCATAGAAGCAGTCAACTTCCTACCCAATAATCAGTCTTTCACAAATTTTCTTCCTTGGAAAACCCCGCATGAACCCGGTATGATTTGATAAGGATGCACTGCGTCTGGCTGAAGACGTTAAACTTAGCGCTTGTTGGGAGGCAACCCAATTCTCGTAGGTTATTTTTGCATATTTTCTTGTCGTATTTTTTTTTTTAACAGGATCCCTCATATTATTGATGCAACTACGGTACAATGCTTCTATCCTCCATATATGCATCATATTTTCGTCCATAATAAAATAAAAAAAAATAAATAATAATATAATATTTAAAAAAAAATATTGAGGACAATGTCTGATGTAGGTTGGGGGGTATAGGATTCGAATTTTTGAAATTTTTGAAGAAATTTTTATTTTTGAAGAAATTTTTCGCATTTTCACATTTTTAAGTGAATTTAAAAAAAAAAGTGAATTTAAAAAAAAAAACCTAATTTCTATGCTTTAGTGCTGAAATGATAATCACACAAAGTATATAAAATCTAATAAGCCCAATAACTAGTCAGGAGTAAGTCAATTTGAGTTCTTTTTATTCAATATTCTTTTAGCGAGTTGTAAGATAATTTTTACTTTGAAATTTCACAACACACATGGCCTGCACTTCTAAGGATTAGGTTCAACATTATGTTGCTAAGTCTAGTAGCAACCTTGAGTCCTGATGAATCATTCCTATCTAATTCACTATTATCCCATATTTATTGTTAAAAAAAAAAATGAATTTAGTCACGTACATCAAAAAGGGCTACCTATCGTCAAAGGTCAGCGGGCTTGTAATGAGGAACCTGAGCATAGGTTCGTAGGGGAGTCTTGATGCCTAACACCTTATGCCATCTGGTGTGGGAGTGTTGACTGAATGCTCGTTACATGGAGGAATCATTACAAGAGTAAAAGTGCGTAATAAATATAAAATAAAAAAATATAATAAAAAATATAAAAAAAAATAAAAAAAAAGGAGAAAATAATATTGACCCTGAAAAAGACGATAGTGTGAAAGCCGTCGTTGTAAAAATTTGAGTAAACTGGAATATTACAGATAAAGCCCATGAGGTATTAAAGTAAATATCCACAACTCTCGAAATCCTGCAAGGTAGAATGATTTTGAATCAGTGATTAGGTCTTATCTGACCAATTCTTGGAAACTACTAGCTTTAGCAGTATTTTGGAGAATCTAAAGCCTTAGCTTGTGTATGGTCCAGACATCACCGAGCACCCAAGTATAAATTAGCCTTACAACTCTCTAACGGAAACTTAATGACTTCAACTTAAGTTGCATCTTGACCTAGGATTTGGGCTGACTTAGTAATTAAAACTTTGTGTGCTTTTGAAATTTTTAGCACTTATGCATTTGAAATTAGATTTTATAAAGCAATAAAACAAATTCATTAGGTAGAGACAACAGTTTGTGGGTATCTGAGCCGGAAACCCTCACGAGACAAAACTCGTCCACTAGGGCCACCTAGGGGTTTAAAACCTTATTGCATACGGTAAATGCAATCGCGATTCCTGCGAAAGTGAGTTAGTTTTTTTTTTTTTATTTTGCTTGAGGACTAGCAAAATGTAGGTTGGGGGTGTGATAAGTGCTAAATAATGCATAAATTAACCTTTTATTCATAGCACTTATCATTATTTTAATTCACATATTTCGTAAATTTAACCATAAAATATGTGTTACCATCATCATTGCATTTTAATAATTATCAGAGAAAATTCGAGTTGATTTAATTATTTAATGATTAAGCCTAATGAATGCAGGTCAAGTCAAACTTATTTGGGATGATCCCTGAATCCAAATCATATGCACCCCGCAAATCAAGACCCTCTGATTCAGTCACCCAACTCTTTTTCCACATGATCCGATTTTAATAAAATCTCTTCAATTATTTGTTTCTTATATCATCTAATTGCACGGATCTCAAAGCCTCAACCCATCCTTATTCCATCTCTAAACACAACCCGCAGCTCCTCTCCGTTGACAAAACAACTTAACTTCTCATATCCCCTTCATTACCGTTCAGTATTATCAACAAATCCCAAGCCTTATCCAAAGATCCCCTGCTCCCCAGCTTCCTCAGCTTCATCCTCCCGTGACCCACGATAAGATCCAGCTCCTCCCAGCCAAGTCCCAGCGTCCAAGCCAAGCATTTCCCATTCCTCCCAACTAGATTCCGCTAGCTCCCAGCCTTCCTATCATCATCCAAACAACCTCAGCAACGGCAGCATAACCAAATGATCCCAACGTCATCGTCAACCAAACAGTTTTCTGGATTAATCCCAGATCTTCAAGCTCTCATTCTCTTCCGAGATCCTCCCAAACAAGATCAACCAACCAGCCCTCATCCCATTCGAACTGAATCCCCTGTTTCAGCTGTGAAGAGCAAAACTCCCAACAAATGGCAACTAATCAGCCGATTCCTTCACATCCCCTACTCCTAAATCATCTCCTCTTCATCACAAATCAAAACAACCGCTTCCCCCTCCACGGATAAGCTCCCAGCAATCAAATTCCCTTTCGGATTCCCCTGCTTCAGAACAGAATGTTAACAGTCCACCCAACCGAGATGAATCCAATGAGTTCCAGCTTTCCTCCCAATGTTTCTAGATTTATTCCATAGATTATCTTCTGGATATCCTCTTCTGATTCAATCCAACTATCCTTCCGTTCGCAGCTTCCAACATCCATGGGATAAAATTCAATCAAAGCACACCGAGCTTCACGGCATCCCCTGCATCCAATAGATTCAACTCTCATCCCATCGTAATCTGTCTTTGTCCACGTATTCAACCGAACCCAACATCCGCATCTCTCAGCTTCTTCTAAATCCACTGCATCTCAGAAGTTTATCTTTCCAAAAATCAAGCATTTCTTCCTAATGCTCACGTCGCCCGCTGCCGTGAAACAGAAACCGTTCCTCCATCCTTATCGCAACGTGAAACGCGGAAGAAGAGAGAGAGGTTGCAGCCTATAAAAACCCAGACGTGCAACCGGGGAAGGCAAGCTTTGGGGGTCGAGTTCCAGGATCTCTTCGGAACAGGGGAGAAGCCAAGTTCTCACGGGAGACAGAGAAGAGAGGAGAGAGCCGACGGGAGGAAGGAGCCAATCATTATGAAGTCCCCCTGCAGTGCAGCTGTTCAATTCTCCATGCAGGGCTGATCTCCTCTCTAGGGCTGGATGCAGCCCTAACACAGGGACATGGGTTTTATATTTTATTTTATGTTCTTGGAGTTGTATGAACTTATTATTTTTAATGGATATCTTCTTTTGAATCATATTTAATTTCTGTGATTTTAAGTATGATGTTCGTACAACTGTTCTTCATGATCACTGAGTAAATATAAGATAGTCCATGCTTAAGGAAGATGCAGTGTGCTACCACCTTAGATTAGGGTAGACATTTCATGCCAACTGAAGATGGATTATGCCCAAATTACTTTTGTGAATTTTTATTTCAATGCTTATTAGGCTTGTAGCCAATTTGCATGTTAATCCAAGAACGAAATAAAATATAATTAATCCTTGTTCCGATGTTAGTGGTGAATTCCTTGCCCTAGGTTCTCTTAAACTGATATCCCTTTTAATTGCATTTTCTTTTATTAAATTGCTTAGTTTAATAGTCTTCACAAATTCTCTTTTTCAAATATTTTTATTTTTAAAGAAAAAACAACTATACCCCAATCCCTGTGGATCGATACCCGTAATCACTATCCTACTAGATACGTGCTATTGCGTGGTCTTTAAAGTTGACTATCAACTACCGACCCCCTCCATCATTTGGAGAGTTACCGAGCCCTATTGGTATTGCAAGGATCCTCGGAGGTTGTGCACTGCAAGGCCTTTCCAGCAACTCTTCGGAAAACGGCTCGGCTTTGGTTCTTTAGACTGAAGCCGAGCATAATATCCTCCTTTGAGCAGCTCGACAGGCAATTCATCACAAACTTTGCTGCCAGCCGGTGCTAGCGGTGAACATCAGATTCTCTCCTGGACGTCAAGCAAAAGGAGGGAGAATCTATTAGAGAATACCTTAACCGCTTTTCTGCTGCAACCTGGGAGGTCCGTGAGCTCGACCAGTCGATAGCCATGTCGGCACTAAAGACTGGGGCTCGCTCCTACAGATTTCTCTTCTCCATCAAGAAGATCTTCCCCACCGACTTCGCTGAAATGCTGGCCCAAGCTCGGAAGTATGTGAAGGCCGAGGAGGCTATCGCCTCCAGGCAGGACGCAACCGAGCAGACCTCCAAGAAGCAAAAGAGGCGTCGTGAAGAGCGCAGCCGCCTGAGAAGCCGATCTCCCAGCCGAGGTAAAAATCTGCCTCGGTTGAGGAGCCTACCTCGACAATGAGGGCAGCTTCGACCAAGGTACCTGCCTCGACCGAGATCTCCGCAGCGGCCACGGATACCCTCGGGGAGGTACGAGAATTATACTCCCCTTAATGCTTTCTAGGCGGAAATCCTAATGGAGATTGAAGGCCGGGATTATTTCCGACCTCCACCCGTGATGCGGGACCCCGGAGCTCGGCGCAATTCTAGGAAGTACTGCCGCTTCCACCAAGACCACGACCACGACACGGAGAATTGCTTCTAGCTTCAGGATAAGATCGAGGCGCTCATCCGCCGCGGAGTACTCAACCAGTTTGTACGAAACCGGCGCGAGGAAAGGAGGCCAGTAGAAAATGCTGCACAGCGTGAAGATCCAAATGCCAATAGGTCCATCGCTGGCACCATCAACACCATTGGTGGAGGAAGTTCGGTTGGAGAGCTAGCTGAGGAAAGGGTTCCCTCGAAGCGCCCGCGTACCTCGGAAGCCATCTTATTCTTGGACGAGGATTTGGAAGGAGTTGAGACTTCTCATGATGATGCTGTGGTCATCTCTATGATTGTAAATAAGTTTGATGTAAAGCGCGTCCTAGTTGATAATGGAAGCTCGGCCAATATTTTGTACTACGATGCCTATCAAAAAATGAGGATGACGGAAAGCTAGCTTCGGAGAATGAACGCTCCATTGGTCGGATTTACCGAAAATTCGGTCCCAGTCGAGGGTGAGGTCGGCCTTCTTGTCACGGTCAGGCTCGCTCTCCGAGAAAGTATCGTAAGGATGGACTTCCTAGTGGTCCGCCTATCTTCGGCCTACAACGCCATTCTTGGGTGACCAGGGCTAAATGCCCTCCGAGCTGTGGTCTCGACCTATCACCTGCTTATGCGGTTCCCCATCGACCGAGGAGTAGGTGAAGTTCGTGGGGACCAGGCAATATAGCTAAGCGGTGCTACATGGCAACTCACCGAGCAAAATAACCAGCTAAGGCACCAAGCCCGGAGAAGCTACCGGCCAAGGTGCCGACTCAAACGTCAGATCAGATGCTATCCATCGAAACTTTGAAAGTGCGGGACGATCCCCAAAAAGGACGGGTAGAGCCTGGTGAGCTTCTTATCCAGATTCCTTTACAAGAAAATTGCCCAAAGCTAACTATGCAGGTCAGCTCCAGCCTGAGCGCCCGCGAAAGAGACCACCTGATCGAATTCCTACGAGCCAAAATGGACGTCTTCGCCTGGTCGCCCGCCGACATGCCAAAAATAGATCCCAAGATCATGGTTTACCGACTCCAGGTGAAATCAACCTGCAAGCCTGTATGGCAGAAGAAATGGAGCTCTGTCCCGGAACAACAGTGAGTAACGGCTGAGGAAGTCGACAAACTTCTCAAGGCTGGCTTCATCCGGAAGGTCTCCTATCTAGACTGGCTCGCCAACGTGGTCCTCGTGAAGAAAGCTAACGGAAAGTGGCGCATGTGCGTAGACTACACCGACTTGAACAGAGCCTACCCAAAAGACAGCTTTCCACTCTCCAGCATTGACCAGCTCGTGGACTCCACCTTAGGATACTAGTTGCTGACATTCATGAACGCCTTCTCGGAATACAATCAAATCCGAATGGCACCGAAAGACGAGGAGAAGACGGCTTTCTTCACCGACAGGGGCACTTACTGCTACAAAGTGATGCCTTTCGAATTAAAAAATGATAGAGCAATATATCAAAGGCTGGTCAGCCAAATCTTTAAAAACCAAATAGGCCGAAATATGGATGCTGACCCAAAAATAGATTTAAAGATTGATTTTGATGATCAAAAAACCTTGAAGTATAATTACTAATGTTTGTGTTGTAAGAAGAAAGTTATTTATTTTGCAAGAAACAAAACAAGTTGGAAGAATAGAAGAAGGCCTCAAAAGCTCTCAAGAAAAGTTGGAAGAAAGTCCCACTTCACTGGTCCAAGGTTCAAGCTCAAAGGATTCAAGTTAGAAGAGCAAACTTCAAGAAAAATTCAAAGGAACAGTGCTCGAGTCGACTCCTACTATTCACGAGCCGACTCCATGGAAAAGCAGACAGAAAGACAGAGCGGTGGGTTTTAGATCCTGTAACAGAGTCGACTCCGACGTTTGGCGAGTCGACTCCGAGGCAGCTCAGATCAACGGACAGAGGATCGGGCTTTCGGGCTCTGAGAGCCGAGTCGACTCCAAGAAAATTCAAGTCGACTCGAGGAAGAAAATCAGAAAATAGGATCTCTGGAATTTTGAGAACGAGCCGACTCCTAAGTGTCGAGTCATCTCCAGTTGTTGACGAGTCAACTCCAGTTTGATCCGAGTCGACCCCAGGACAAGGCATGCATGTTAATTCAAATTTGGAACGGTGGCCGAGTCGTCTCAAGTCAAGCACGAGTCGACTCCAATAACAGCCGAGTCGTCTTCAGATCACGCGAGTCGACTCCGATCCCAACAGATACATTGTCAGAATGTGCAGACAGGTCATAACGGCTCTATTTTTATCTCTAACGGCTAGATCTCTGTTTCTAAGCCTTCAAAAGCTATAAAATTAAGGAAAGAACTAGGGGAGAGGTAGAGGAAATGGGTGAGAACAAATAGAGAAGAGATTTCAAGAAAAAATCTTCCAAAAGCACCAAAGGGCCATTCAAAGCAAAAGAAAGAGAAGAAGAGCATCCAAGTGAATCCCAAGGTTTTCTTTCCAGCTGTGTGCTGCCTCAGTGATCCTCCACCTCGTGCGAAATTAGAAGAGGATCAAATAAAGAAGAAGCCGAGTTCGTTGATCTTCAAAACTTATTTGAGGACCTCTGTTTACTCTATCTGTTTATATTGTTATATCTGCTTGTTTAAGAAGCTTGCATTTCTCTTTAACTCTTGATCTAATATCGTGTAACTTGATTCAATCAAGGGATTGAATCAAGGGGTTAAGGTTTGTTGGTTAACCAAAGGGAAAAACTAACGGTGTAAGGTTGTAGTTGGTGAACCAGAAAAAACCAATTGGGTTTGATTGTTAATCCGGAAAAACAATCGGTTGGTTCTAGTCGGTGAGCCTGTGAAAACCGACCGAGTTTGTTGTGATCTCGTAAAAACAACAAGTTAGGTTGTGAACTTGTAAAACAACCAGCTGTAATCGGAGGGATTACAGTGAAATTTTTAAGAGATCTTGGAAAGTGGATGTAGGTGCTGGGGTGCACCGAACCACTATACATCTTTGTGTTTGTGATGCTTTCTTTCACTATTTATTTTTCTCACTTAGATAAACATCTAATTGAATTTTTTGCTTAACTCTTATCCTCGCATCCTTTAGTTGCAAGTATAATCAGACTGTTTAACCAAGTTTCATTAAGATTCACTGTATTAAAATGCTTGCTTGGGAAAATCTAGACTAGTTGTTTATTGAGTCCGATGCTTAACAGTTTTAATCTTGATCAAATAAGAATCAAACTGTTGCAAAGATTAAATTTCACTGTGAATCTGTTCAACTTAGCTTACTTAATTGAAAAGTCTAGAAGTAGTTGAAAAGTTTTAAAAAATCCAATTCACCCTCCCCTCTTGGGTTGTATCTACTGGGCAACAAGTGGTATCAGAGCATGTGCTCTAAGATTAATTGTTGATCTTACGATCAAGAGCCAAAGATCATGACAACTCAAATAGACAGTTTTCTAGAAGAGGAACAATTAATTGATAGACCTCCACTATTTAATGGCATAAATTACACATATTGGAAAGCACGCATGCGCATTTTCATTCAAGCATATAACTATGATTTATGGAGTATTATAGTCAATGGGCCACACACAAGCACTAATCATGATAAGAAAATGGCTCAACATAATTCAAAAGCCATGAAGTTGTTATATTGTGCATTAGATGAGAGTGAGTTTAATTGTATATCTTCTTGTATAACTGCTAAAGACATATAGAATATGCTAGAGGCTAAATATGAAAGCACTAACATTTTTAGTGAATCTGCAATTAGCTCTGAAGAAGATGAGAGGCAAGCTAATATTGAAAACCTATTTCATGTGGCACACAAAGACGAGGTATGTATTGAAACACGAAGTGTCTCCTCTTCCGAATATGAAGTATATGATAAAATTGAAAATAATTTTACACTTGATGAGTTACATGATGCATTTCTAGATCTAATGAAAGAATATAAGAAACTTATTTATAGAAATAAGAACATGAAGAATGAAAAGAAAATCCTAGTAAATGAAAAACTGATACTGTCTAATTATTATAAAATCTTAATTGAAAAAAATAAAGAACTAAATCAAAAAAACCAACTTCTCACTAAAAGCCATGATAAACTTAAGAAAAATAATGAATTGCTTTCAGAAAATAATAGAAGATTAATTAAAGAAGTTGACAAATTAAAACCTGTTGTTAAAAGATTTACTCTCAGCTCTGAAAAGTTGAACCTAATAATAAATAATCAAAGAGCTGAATTTGAAAAGGCTGGATTAGGATTTCAACCTTGGTACATGCAAAAATTCTTTAATAACATATGTGTTAAATCCTCCACTGATCATCCTAAAACAGTTTTTCAAAAATCTGATGAACCTAATGAACAAAAACAGAAAATTGAAAATTCATCATCTACTTATGTTAAATCTATGTTTGTTAAATTTAACAAGAGTATGCAGAAATACATTCCTTGTAATCCTAAAACCTGCAAACTAATAAACAAAATAGTTATCAAGAAAATATGGGTTCCAAAAGAAACAATTATATCTAACCTGCAAGGATCCAAAAGAGCTTGGGTTCCTAAGTTGAAAACCTGATTATTTTTCAGCAGGTGTGTCTAGCTATCCAAGGTTCTAATAAAAGATGTTATCTGAACAATGGATGCTCTAGACACGTGTTAAAGAATGAAACTTAAAATATACTTAAGAAAAGTAATTGAAATAAAAAGAATAATAAAACAAGTAATCCTTGCATTCTCTTTGCCTTAGTATCTGATTAAAACATGAATTGCAGATATTAATCAATTTTTGTGATATAGGTATTACTTTTAAAAACATAATCAAATCATATAGGTATTACTTTTAAAAATCCCAAAATATCTGATCTTGCTATTCATCCAAACAACCATCATGTAGACAAAAATATTCTTATACCAAAAACTGGATTCTGCTTGTAGACAACTCCACCATGATCATCTGAACAAAAGCTATCCATGTACCAAAAACTAGATTTCACATGCTCATAACTCCACCATGTATCTGAGAAAGCAAAAAAGAATACACAATCAATAACTACATGTGAAAAATAATAAACTAAAATTCAAGTATAAGTTCATAATGACATTCGCTTAATTTGGTCAAAATCTCTAAATAACCTACGTAATATAAATGAGAATACATACCAACGAGTATTTGTACCACCAGTTGAATACATGGCCCCATCATGATGGATAGATGACTTGTGCGTTTGAGTCTTTTCCTTTAAGAACTCTGTCAACAAACTTGTAAGATGTGCAATTTGCTTCTATTCTTCCTCTCGCTCTTTTCTTTCCTCCTCACGCTCTCTCCTCTCCTACTCCAATTGCCTCCGCAGCTCCTCACGCTCCATCTCACGCTGGTAAGTTTCAGGAGGAAGCTGGTAATCCTCAATTGGCGTAATGCTGACACAAAGATCAGCTATAGTTGCTCCCTGCATCCATAAAGAACTGAAATGGTGCACCCAAAATCTTTCAGATTGTATATTAGAAAAACATGAAGGACATGAAGGTTATTTGTAAAATTTCTTTTCCTGAGATTGGAACATGTTAGCGAGTAATTTGCATTATTAAAATTTAACTCACTGAGAGAAGCATTGCTATGTCTGCTCCCTGTGACTCCTTGAAAGTGACATAGGCAATCTGAGACCTTTCAAATTCGCTACCGAAGTGAAAACAACATGATTTTGATAATGATTTCCCACAAGAGAAATGCATAAGACATAATTAGAAGGACAATGACCTCCACAATTCAATATATTGAATGTTCCCTGAGAAGGAAAAGAATTCCTTGATGTCCTTTTCTGATGCAGCCAGGGAAATGTTGCTGACTTTCACTGTTCTTACCTGCAACAGGAGACAAGGACAATATTTCATGAACACTGCAGTTATCCACTCTCATCCTCAAATAGCCCTGGTCCAAAGGGACATGCAATAACATGCTCCATTAGGTGCTTCTCATGGAAAGAAGGGGGGAAAACGGGGCAAAGAAACATCTAAAGCAAGAAGCATTAGAATTGATGGAATGGTGATACATTGAACTAACTCAAAGTTTCATAAGGAGATGGTTAGACATATGGTTTCATGTGGCACGCTTAGATGAATGTCAGAATAGAAAAATAAAAGGGCAAAGAAATGGAAGAAGTCAGTGTAAGTCAGTGTAGGCTTGGCTTTGATGATATACAAGCCTACTTGCATCATTGACCGAGGATTTGTAGTGTAAGTCGTCTCAATGATTTTCTCCATCTGTGGTTCATGGAACAAATACGTGGAAACATGAATCACTGAACTTCTCTAAAATCTATGAGGTTAAAAATTAATTGTAGATACCTCCAATTCAAATCCATAGTGGAAAGCAACTTTCTTCACATCTTCCAAACTGAGTTCAATGGACATCTCCTGGATGTCAGAGGAGAACAAGTTACAGCTAGCTCATTAAGTAAAAAAAAAATCAACCCATTATATATCTTATCTGCGTTTGAAATTATATATACATACATCATCAGGTGAGTATGAGTCTGCAAAGTGATAAAGTAGAGGGCCCAAATTTATCCAGACCTGTTCATATAACAAGTATGAATCGTTCATACCATTAGAAGATAATACTTATCACTTACCAAGAAATAAGGCACAAAAACCATTGATTAAAAAATTGGATCTGCTTACAAATCAAATTTTGAGAAAAAGTTGGTAAGGTTCAGGAATCTCTGAAAAGTTACTAAATGCAGAAGTTTATTCTAAACAGTTTCAAAAAAACTTACTCCTCCACTTTTGAGAATTTTTGATATTATTTCAATGTATTCAACAATGTTATGTGCCGTATCCAGGAAGAAACATGTTACAACAGCATCCCAAAATACTGCAAGAACAAAAGGAGTGCAGTAAGCATATGAAAGAATTTCAGCACAATTATAGTGTTAAAGTATATGACCTGAAATAAATCCAGAGAAACCCCTGTTGGATTAAAGTTAAACGACACCTAGTTATCAAACTCTTACAGTGGAGGAAACAGACTGCAGCAAGCTTTCAAATGTTTAACATACAGCATAAGATTTAACTTTTTTCTTTCTTTTGGGCGCAAAGAGCATGCCTCGGTTGACCCATGCATATGCAGTCAGCTTTGTGAATCCTCCCCAGATTAATAAGATGACTTCTTGTGTCCTTAGTTTCAAGTCATGGGGAAATTACAAGGAGTGAAAATTGAGTTCCTAGCAAGAGTTGCAACAAAACATATGATACGATTATAAAAACAAGGAGTGAAAATTGAGTTCCTAGCAAAGATCATGAGAAGTGATCCAAGAATCTCAGCCTTCTTACCGAATGGAACTATTCAAATGGTGATTTTCACAGAACATATGATACGATTATAAAAATATAATCCCATTTCCTCCTATGAGGAAACAAATAGCATTAATTATCCAACATATGAGAAATTTTTTCTTTAATTCAATATTACACTACCTACTTGAAGAAAGCATCTCTTTGTGACTCAAGAATCTTTACAATGAGGAAATTATGATGTAACAGAAATTAAGAGAGAGAAAGAGAGAAAGAGGAGAAATTTGCCTACGTTGGAAGAGAACTGGACCAACCGGTACCTCTCCCCATCCGGAATCGAGTTTGCGAAACCTCGATGAAGAAGAAGAGCAGCAGAACCCTAGGCGGCGGAACCAGAGGGGTCTCCGGTGGCCATCGAAGCAGCTCCGCCTGGCCGAGATGGAGGATCTCGGGGCGGCAGCGGAGAAGCGGCACTGGGACTGGGAGGATAGGAGGGCCGCCATGGGAGCTAGGGTTTTGAGAGGAGAGGGATTGGGGAAGCTAGGGTTTTGGAGTTAACGCAAAGGATAGAGGAGGGGTTAGGAAGGAGGAGGAGGAGGGGGAGGGGTTATCCCTACCGTGGACGGCCTTCCGGTTAGGGATTTGTTGGATTTGGGTTAGGGAGGAGGAGGAGGAGGGGTTAGGGATTCTCGGGGGGGGGGGGGGGGGGAGAGGAGGGGGAAGTGGGGGTTGTGCGCGGGTTGAGGGTCGGCTGCAGGATTAGAATTTACCTTTCCTTGCTTTTCGTGTTGGCGCCGGACTGGGGGGATTTGGGCAGGGCGCACTTAGTTTCATTTTAAATTTTTCTCTTTTTTTTAATTTATAATTATTTAAAATAATATTTTTAATATTTTTAGAATTAGAAATTAAATTTAGTGACGAAAATTTCTGTCAATAATTTGTCACTGCCAAAAATAATCTTTTAAAAATTTATAAATACTTGAGTTACGATTTTTGTGACGGCTGAATTTGTCACTGTCTAATTGCAATTTTGGTTACCAATTTTGTGACAGATATTCCGTCACTACGGTGGTCACTAAGTTTTGGCGCCCATCCTATCCGTGTATTCTGTGACCGGTCTGTCACTAATCTGTCACTAAGTTCACACCACGGTGACCAAATTTCTGTCTGTCACTACTCCGTCACAAATAGTAACTGATAACGGGTCGTCACTAGTTTTCCGTCACTATACGCTTGTTTTCTGGTAGTGTCCGCCGCAATCGGACATGGTCTTCCTCTTCTCCAGATATAGGGCAGGAACTCGGAAGCGAAGAAGGCTTGGCTAGCACCGAGTGCGAGGGATTTGGGATTCTGGATAGGGGAACGACGAACAGGCGAAGGAATTAACTATGGCAACGGGTGAAGGCAAGGAGTTAAAGTCGAATAGAGGAATAGGGAATTATGGTTTGTTTGGTTTCTCACACGACGTCCCCTACATGCATACTTTTCTCGACTTTTGTGGGATTGAGATTCAGCCGAAGAGATGAGGATATGCCTAAGTGAATTAAGGTGTTAAACGGCACCATTTGAAAATAAGCATTTTTTTTTTTTTGAACTTAGAAATTAGCATCTTACAGGGGCTAGTACAACATCGTTCGGTTTTACGGGAACCTTCCACTATCAAAAGTTTGGTCACTAAAAAATTCGAACTTTCTGCCCAATTTTTTCATCGAAAAAAGGCGACATTCGTAAAAGTTTTCTTGGACTAAATTTTTTTTAGTCGCTGGAGGTGAACCTTTAAGGACCAAAATTTAGTCACCAAAAGTTTTACCTCCAGCCCGCGCGAAATATTGGACTCGTGCCAACTTGGTATTGCTTTTCCGCG
The DNA here is from genome assembly GCF_009389715.1 of Phoenix dactylifera. Classification (NCBI taxonomy): domain Eukaryota; kingdom Viridiplantae; phylum Streptophyta; class Magnoliopsida; order Arecales; family Arecaceae; genus Phoenix; species Phoenix dactylifera. The sequence goes on from NW_024068836.1 coordinate 73,326, forward strand.
ACCAAATATGCATTTAGTCGGTGTAGGACAATTATTCAGTAACTAACAAGAATGTTGGTCGCAGATAGCTTTATTTTCAGCGACCAAACTTTAGTCACCAATCGTTTAACCTCCACCCCGCCAACTTGGTTTTGATTTTCCGCGACCAAATATGCATTTAGTCGGTGTAGGACAATCATTCAGTAACTAACAAGGATGTTGGTCGCAAATAGCTTTATTTTCAGTGACCAAACTTTAGTCACCAATCGTTTAACCTCCATCCCGCCAACTTGGTTTTGATTTTCCCGCGACCAAATATGCATTTAGTCGGTGTAGGACAATCATTCAGTAACTAACAAGGATGTTGGTCGCAAATAGCCTTATTTGTAGTGACCACTATTCATTTAGTCGCCGAAAGTGGTCGCTGGAAGTGTATTTTCTTGTAGTGGTATGCTTTACTTACTGTCGGATAAGTTGCTAAATGATTAATCGACTTATTAAGAATAACGCTATGAATTCTCTATATGCTTGATTGAGAGTTTTATCCATGGTATTATCTTTTATTGATCATAGACATGAGAATGTATACTTGGTATGCCTTTGAATATATGCACTATAAGTATCAAGACTAAAGAAACTACTTTTGGCATTTAAAAGCAACTCATGCTAGCATGTACCTAATTTCAAAAGACCTTGTCATTGGTTTACTTAGATTATCTTTTGCAAGGTCAAAGTTTGCTATGCATGTTAACTAAGAAAACAAATAAAAATCAATTTCTAAATCTAAAGATGTTGTTTCCGTCACTAAATTTTCGAAAGCTTACATTGGCTTTGTTCTTGGCACTTAAATTGAAATATTTTCTGCATTGGCACAAACTCACAAAAAGAATTTAAATGAAAAAGGTTTGCAAACTGTGAAAATAAAGAAGTATCATGGCATAGTTTTGAAAACCAATTTTCTGTTAAGTTGTGCACAGAAAATAATATTGAATACAATTGTTTCTGCACCAAGAATACTATAAGTAAAATAGGGTTAATAGAATCCTTGAAGAAATGAAAAAGACAATGTTGTATGATAGTCATCTACTTAAATGATTTTTGTTAAAAGCTATCATCACTGCTTGTTATACATATGGTTTCTATTAGATCTATTTTTGATGAAAACTCTTTTTGATCTTCTGAAAAATAGAAAATGAGCTATTGCATATCTTTCATATTTTTCAATCGTACATGATATGCTTGATATGTTCTTATAAAAATAATGCCAAATCTGATAAAGATATTCCTATCTTTGGATATCACTCATCAAGCAATACATATATAATACTCAATGAAAAGATACTAGCTGTAGAAATATCAATTCATACTATTTTTATCAAAACTAGATCATTTATTGAGAATATAGTTTATCACTTTGCTTTTATGTCACAATCTGAGTCATAATCTGAATTTTTAATAGGAATAACTACTTAAGATAATTTGATCAAAACTTAACTTGTATATCTTATTGATAATTATCTTAAGCAAATAGAATCTGAGCTAAATTGATTGATTTGACCTTGATGAATCTTCCTATTGCCTCATATGTGCTTGCTTATTTTAAAGCAATCTTTTGAGTAAAGTGACTCAACATCTAATTATTGTCATATCTTATATTGAGTCATCTAGTTAAGAAATATGTTGAATGGATGTTTTTGTATCTTGAAGAAACTAATGACTTTCTTTCAAGAAATTAGAAAAGGATTTTGTTAATAATGCAGGATCCTTGAGCAAGAAAATGAGAGATTTCAACTTGAAGGATACCTCCACATAAGATACAATGAACATTCACATGCAAACAAGAGAAAGGACCTTCTTCAGTCAAAAGTTCACACATAATAAATCTAGTAGGTATTTGACTTGAAGAATGCAGAATGAATCGGTAATTTTAGATACCTCTCTCATAAATTAGCTGAGCAAAGTCAATAACTTAAATCTTTTTATGGTATGATTAAAATTTTTAATTATTATTTTTTATATATATCATGTCTATATATGTATTGATTGACTTATGCTTTTAGAAATTATTTCATGATTTGCCCAAACTAAAATATTTTTTTTTGCCTGTATCATAACCATGAAATACACAAGTTTATGCTTAAAATTTTGATTTAAAATAACTTGTGAGAAGCTATGAATTCTTGAGCATAACGAAAATATTGTTTGTATATGAAACATTAGATTATTTCTTTATTCTGCTCTTTCATGTAAATTACTTGAGAATAACAAAAGGAGAGAAAGATAAAGAAAAGAAAATGAACATTATTCAAGGAAAGTAAAATCAAAGTAAAGGCAAATACTCCAATCTTAAAAAATAGCAAAACAAGCTTAATATATTCGGCACATTTATGAGACTTGTGTGAGCATTCTTTTGGAAGGAATAAAATCCGTAATTAATTACACTTAAACAGAGGAAATTTGAAGTGAGCATTTTAACCTTTCTATATTGCTTTTCATAGGGATGGTGCCAATGGAGAGGCTAGTGGTAGTACCCGGCACTATTTGACCCAACTATTCGGTATAGGGTATATTAGGAACGGTACAAGAGGAAGGCTAGTGGTAGTACCTCGTGTCCCTTCCAACTGGACCGGATAGAGAGCAAATAGAGTATAGAGCATAAGAAAGTAAAAACCAAAAAACAAAATCAAAATGTTCATTAATTGGTTGAGGAAAGAAATTCAAAAAATGAGGAAATGAATGACAAAGTAAATGAAAGTATATAAGAAAAAATCAAATGAAGTTTCAATTACTTGAAAACACACCTTAAGGATAAAATCAGTGCAAGATTATAGGGAAAGTTTATTTGAAAAGAATTGATTTTGATCCTTGATACGCTTGTTCTTAATGTGTTAATACATGTTGTTATGACTTAATACATAATATGTTTTGCATGTCACATGATGTTTTGAATTATGGGTTCTCAATATTTTGAAATGCTCCATGATTGAATAATTTGATTAAAACATGTGTCTACCAATAGAAAATTTATTTTTCTTTTTATGACACTCATAATTTGAAATAGGCTTTAACTTTATACACAAGCTTTTGCTTCACCTTTGTCTTCAGATTAACTTGTGTCCCAAAGCTTAATGAAAATTATTTTTACTTGTATTTGAATTCATCTTGTATTCTTCTGATGAAAATTTTATTCATTAAATCAGTTCCAATGCTTGAATGTTTGAAATACTACATAAAATTTTTATAAGTAATATTAAAAAAAAATTAGATTTATCGTTCACGATTATCTTTGAATTTGAAAGTTAAATAGATTTATAAAAAGAAGAAGAGAAGATATCTCTAGTTAGGCAAAATGAATTGATCTTGATCTATCTTTCTACTTGCCTAACTTTGGTACATAATATCCTAATACTTGTTAAAATATTCTCCAATTTGTACCAAAACTCAATATTAAAAATAAAGATTCTGAATATGCTCTAATGTTATTGAAATATATATTTTCAATCTTAGTAATTTAAGATAAGCTACAATGTAGAAGATACATATCTCAAATTATAATTTTGAAAGTTTTCTTAGAAATTCTTATGAAATTCAGAATTTGATTTTGTATAAAAGATTAAACTTAATTAAAAATGCTTATATCGTTGCATCTTTGTAACTTTAGTTATATGCTTCAAAAATTGTATCATTCAGGAGAATAACTCAATATGATTTCTAGATGAAAATTATAACTTAAGAAAAACAGAATTAATTTTGATGCCTTGGTTGATTGCTCTGATACGCATCTGAAACATATCATTTCTTATCTTTAAAGTGTACTAATATTGGTCTAAATAATATATTTTTTACTGATCTTGATTGCAAACAAATGTTTCTAAATATATGATTTTATTTTGATATTAAAAAGATTCATTGTATTTCATGTATACATTGCTATGAAACTATGATTAAGAAATTAAGTTCTATAAATATATACTTCAATGATCATCTATATGTTTTCTCTCCTGTATAATCAAGGGCCTCTATCATTAAAAAAAATTTTTTTTTTTTAAAGAGTGAATGATCTTAAGGCTAGAAACATTTCCGCTCACTCAAATGACTCTTAAAAGAAAGAAAATGTAATTGCTTTTGAAAGAAATTGAGCTTCAAATGAATTATTTTCTAATTAATATTTCAGTACATTTTCTCAAAGATTAAGGGGAAGCATAACTTGTTCTTGAAAGATGAAAAGAGTGATTACTATAAATTTTGAAAAACTCTGGATCACTTTATATTCTTGATATCATAGAATTTCAGTTTTATTCATGCTTATCATTAAAATATGAAATTCAACAAAAAAAAAAGAATGATTAAAAAAGAATGCATCTTTTGAGGAAAAGCTTTGACATATCAATCTCTCTAGATTTTGCATCTTATTCAAAAGCCACCATCATATGATGCATACCTTGAATATTTTATGAATTGATTTTGATGAACCTTTTTATGTTGCCATTACTTGTCTTAGTTATATATAGCCTATACTTTGAGTTTAATTCTATAGAGCGTTTATTATCTCAAATGAATATGATTTGATACTTGCAAATATGCTCTCAATGAGTTAAGTTGAAAATATGCTAAAATTTGTAGAAAACATATTTTCAAGATTAACAATTTGAATGTTTTATTGAAAATTATCTTTACATTCTTAAATGGAATGCTCAATTAAGGGGGAGAAAGAAAATTTTAGGGGAAGAGATCATATGAAACTAAATAACATAAATCCATAACTAAAGGAGAGAGAAAGAATACTAAATGAGAAGTAATCCTAATATCCTCCAATATGTATCATCTGAAATTTAAATCTGAAAATCTTTATGACACACCTTAGAAGCTTGCTATTTGGTTAATATATCTTATACATCAATCATGAACCAAATTGCAATTCAAACAGTTGATCTTAAGAGCCTCTAGTTTAATGAAAAATGGGGAGAATAATGTGTTGAGCTAAATTTCCTTCAGCATCTCTTATGAAGACAAATTTAAAGTAACTACTACATGTGATAGAATGCACCGAATTGGAAAATCAGCTGTTTTGGAATTTGGAATTCACTAATGAGTTTTTATTGGCTTGCACTTTAGAGTTTCTATCCTGTGCCAATTTTTTTTAATTGATTTTGATGTTATTCTCTTTAACGGAGTAAAAGAAAGTCTTCAAAAGCGCTCTAAAAAAAAAAACTTTCAAAGCTTTGCATTTTATGTATGATTCAAGATATATCATAAATTGCATGAATTCATGTTTTGGTATTTGTGTCACAATATTTTTATATCATAAAAAAACTTTGAAGTCATTAAGAATTAATGATCCAACATGATGTTATATTTTTCGAGTATATAAGTTTTGATATTATACTCCAAAAAAAAAATTGATTAGATTGCTCTCATGTTGCTATATATTTAATATATTGGGCAAAAGATCTTAAATGAACAAGCCTTCATAATTGTTATTAAAGATCTTTCAAAAAAAAGGAAGGTTAGATTTCCATTCGTGCTTTCTTTGAATATCAGTCTCGATACTCCTTAAATTAACTTAAAAAAAAGGTTCCACCTACACTTGATTTGAAAACTATCTTTGGAATCACATTTGATGTGCTCTCATTATAATTTGCTCTGAAATCATCTTAATTGGCTCTGATCTATGCTCATTAATCTTATTCTGACATTATTGTCTTGAGTTATATGATTCATATTCTTGCAATAATGACTGAAAATCAGAGTACAATAAGAAAAAGTAATATTTGAGTATCATTTGCTGCTTTGTGCTTAATGTTTCATTATCTTGCAACCTTTTTGATGTTGGCAAAAAGGAAAAGAAATATCTGAGTATATGCTCATAATGTTTTATGTGCTGATTATGTTAAGTTGATTAAATCTAAAATATTATCATGAAGTATGCTTTAAATATGCATATTTTCTACTTCATGCAACTTATCATGATATTAGTTCTAGAACACAACCTATTTTATATTGCATATGCTCCAAGTTTTGTCATCATCAAAAAGGGGGAGATTGCTGACCCAAAGATTGATTTTGATGATCACAAAACCTTGAAGTATAATTACTAATGTTTGTGTTACAAGAAGAAAGATATTTATTTTGCAAGGAACAAAACAAGTCGGAAGAATAGAAGAAGGCCTCAGAAGTTCTCAAAAAAAGTTGGAAGAAAGTCGCACTTTATTGGCCCAAGGTTCAAGCTTAAAGGATTCAAGTTAGAAGAGCAAACTTCAAGAAAAATTCAAAGGAACAGTGCTTGAGTCGACTCCTACTGTTCATGAGCCGACTCCATGGAAAAGCAGACAGAAAGACAGAGCGGTGGGTTTTAGATCCTGTTACAGAGTCGACTCCAAAAGGATGCGAGTCGACTCCGATGTTTGGCGAGTCGACTCCTAATTATGCCCGAGTCGACTCTCAGAGAAAAGCTGACTGAAAGGCAGAGAATCAAACTCAGTAACCCTGTGAACGAGTCGACTTCGAGAATTCTAGAGTCGACCCCAAATCAGCCGAGTCGACCCCAACAAAGTGCGAGTCGACTTCGAGGCAGCTCAGATCAATAGACAGAGGATCGAATTTTCGGACTCTGAGAGCCGAGTCGACTCCAAGAAAATTCAGATCGACTCGAGGAAGAAAATCAGAAAATGGGGTCTCTGGATTTCTGAGAACGAGCCGATCCCTAAGTGTCGAGTTGTCTTCAGTTGTTGGCGAGTCGACTTCAGTTTGGTCCGAGTTGACCCCAGGACAAGGCATGCACGTTAATTCAAATTTGGAATAGTGGCCGAGTCATCTCCAGTCAAGCACGAGTCGACTCCAGTAACAGCCGAGTCGTCTCCAGATCGCGCGAGTCGACTCCAATCCCAATGGATACATTGTCAGAATGTGCAGACGGGTCATAACGGCTCTATTTTTATCTCTAACGGCTAGATCTCTGTTCCCAAGCCTTCAAAAGCTATAAAATCAAGGGGAGAGCGAGGGGAGAGGTAGGGAAAATGGGTGAGAACAAATAGAGAAGAGATTTCAAGAGAAAATCTCCCAAAAGCACCAAAGGGCCATTCAAAACAAAAGAGAGAGAAGAAGAGCATCCAAGTGAATCCCAAGGCTTCCTCTCCAGCTGTGTGCTGCCTCAGTGATCCTCCACCTCGTGCGAAATCAGAAGAGGATCAAGTAAAGAAGAAGTCGAGTCCCTTGATCTTCAAAACTCGTTTGAGGACTTCTCTTTACTCTATCTGTTTATATTGTTATATCTGCTTGTTTAAGAAGCTTGTATTTGTCTTTAACTCTTGTTCTAATATCGTGTAACTTGATTCAATCAAGGGATTGAATCAAGGGGTTAAGGTTTATTGTTTAACCAAAGGAAAAAACCAACGGTGTAAGATTGTGGTTGGTGAACCAGAAAAAACCAATTGGATTTGATTGTGAACCCGGAAAAACAATCGGTTGGTTCTAGTCGGTGAGCCTGTGAAAACCGACCGAGTTCGTTATGATCTCGCGAAAACAACAGGTTGGGTTGTGAACTTGTAAAACAACCAGCTGTAATCGGAGGGATTATAGTGAAATTCCCAAGAGGTCTTAGGGAGTGGATGTAGGTACTGGGGTGCACCGAACCACTATACATCTTTATGTTTGTGATGCTTTCTTTCACTATTTATTTTTCTTACTTAGATAAACATCTAATTGAATTGCTTGCTTAACTCTTATCCTCGCATCCTTTAGTTGCAAGTATAATCAGACTATTTAACCAAGTTTCATTAAGATTCACTTTTATTAAAATGCTTGCTTGGGAAAATCTAGACTAGTTGTTTATTGAGTCCGATGCTTAACAGTTTTAATCTTGATCAAATTAGAATCAAACTGTTACTAAGATTAAATTCCACTGTGAATCTGTTCAACTTAGCATAATTAATTGAAAAGTCTAGAAGTAGTTGAAAAGTTTTAAAAGATCCAATTCATCCCCCCTCTTGGGTTGTATCTACTGGGCAACAATGGAGGTCTATGTGGACGACATGCTGGTAAAGAGCCGAACAGCGAAGGACCATATGGCTGACCTCAACGAGACATTCTCCACACTTAGAAAGTACCAGATGAAGCTGAACCCCGCTAAGTGCGCATTCGGAGTCACCTCGGGCAAATTTCTTGGCTTCGTAGTCACCCAGCATAGAATCAAAGCAAATTTCGAGAAAATTCGAGCACTGCAACAGATGGTGCCACCAAAGACGGTTAAGCAAGTACAGCGGCTCCCAGAATGGATCACGGCTCTGGAAAGATTTGTTTCCAGGTCGGCCAAGCGGTGCCTCCATTCTTTACAATCCACAAGCGACCGAAGAACTTCTTATGGTCGAAAGAATGTCAGCAAGCTTTTGAAGAGCTTTGGCACCTCCTTGCTTCCCCTCCATTACTCACAAAATCCCAGCAGGATGAGCTCCTCTACTTGTACCTGGCTGTCTCCCCAGTTGTGGTAAGCTTGGTCCTGGTCTGACAAGAGAACAAGCTTCAAAGACCAAGTATTATACCAGCCAGGTCCTGAGGGATGTCGAGACCCGATACTCCAAACTGGAGAAAACAATCTTCGCCTTGGTCATCTCGGCTCGAAGGCTCCGACCCTACTTTCAGGCCCACACTGTGGCCATACTGACCGACCAGCCTATGAAGTAGATTCTGCAACACTCAGATCGTACCGGAAGGATTGCCAAGTGGGCAGTCGAGCTTGAGGAGTTCGACCTCGAATACCGTCTGAGGCCGGCGATCAAAGCCCAAGCGCTCGCCGATTTCATCGTTGAGTGCACTTTGCCGGACAATCCCAAGCTCCCACTCATGCCGATGGAGGAGACCCCGAGGCAGCCGTGGATCCTATATGTGGACGGCTCCTCGACCTCGGGGGGTAGCGAAGCGGGTCTTATCCTTACAAGCCTGGATGGGATAGTTGCAGAGCAGGCCCTATGCTTCGAGTTTCCAGCTTCGAGCAATGAGGTAGAGTACGAGGCACTTATCGCAGGGCTTAAATTGGCAAAGAAGCTGAAAGCCGAGGACCTAAGGGTCTTCAGTGACTCCCAACTGGGCGTTAGCCAGATTCTGAAGGATTTTGAAGCAAGGGAGCCATCGATGCAGAGATATCTCCAAAAGGTGCGAGACCTCACATCCACCTTGGGCTTCTTCAATATCCAGCACATCCCCAGAATAGAGAATCTAAGGGCAGACCAACTGTCGAAGCTGGCGACCTTCCGCATGAACGAGCTTCCTAAGGCAACAATGCTCAAATATCTCCAAATGCCTAGCACGGAGGAGCCTGAGCCGATCCTCTGTATCGAAACCGAATCGAGCTAGATGGACGAGCTCATCAGTTATCTGCAAAATGAAGCCCTTTCCAAGGATGAGCTCGAGGCTCGCCAAGTCAGGCGTCTAGCCTCCCGATACATATTATATGAAGGCAAGCTCTACCGAAAATCCTTCACCTCTCCTCTCCCCAGATGCCTCCGTACGTCAGAGGTGGACTATGCCATGCGAGAGGTTCACGAAGGAATATGCGGGAACCATCTGGGAGGCCACGCACTAGCTCATAAAATCTTGTGTCAAGGATACTACTGGCCCACTCTTCAAAAGGACGCAACGGACTTCGTCCGAAGGTGCGATCGATGCCAGCGGAACGCCAACATCCAACACCGACCCTTGGCCCCGCTACCTCGATCAGTGCTGTTAGAAACCCGCCCATGCCGCAGAAAATTTTAAAAATTTCAGATGCAGTGGAAGAGGCATGCGCGGGATCAACCGTTCATCGCATGAACGTTGTTTAAAACCGTTTGTAGATAGATAAGGATTAAAAATTTTTAAAAACATTAGAAGATCAGATCTTCACCTTGTGCGGGTAGATGATCACCGCAAACTGATGATCGTGGTTTTGGATGAAGGTTCGCTTGAAGCCATTCAAGTGCCCGGCCTCTACGGGTATCCACACGAAGCAGGAACCGATCAAGCTTCTTTGTCTCCCTGGGGTGCTAGCTCCCTTGCAGAGACAACTTTTAATGGCTGATCTCCTCTCTTTCTTTCAACTCTTGAATGTGCTTAAGAGGAGGAAGAAGAAGGATGAAGAATAGTAAAGAAACAAAACCCCTGCAGCCTTCTTTCTTTTCCTTGCGTTGGAAGGAGGAAGGGAGGATGAAGAGGCCACCTTTCTTTTTCTTCCTTTGCTTGCGGCTGAACTAAGGAAAGGGGAGGAGAGGGGGCTATGAATTGGAGAGGGAGAGGGCTTCAATGATGCCCTAGGTCAGCCCCACGCCTCCTCTTAAATAGCATGTGGAGCTCCTACTTTGTAGGAGCTCCTTGATAAACTTCCAAGAGGGGCGCCGGCCCCTCTTCTTTGCCGCACCAAGCAAGGAAAAGGAGGAGGGGCGTGTGCCCCTCCTTCATGGTTAACCTAATCCTCCTTTAAGGAGGATTTAGGAAGGTCACTCATGGTTAGGTCCTAATCTAATTACGCTTGGACCAAGGGTGAACCAATTTGGATTTAGGTAAGTCCTAATCCAATTAGAACTTAATGAACCATGACTCAATTGACCCCTTCAATCCTAATCCAATTAGGAGTCTTGTTGATTCACTAGATTAATAATTAATTAGGACTTAAGAAATCCTAATCCAATTAGGACTTATTTAATTCTGGTCCTAATCCAATTAGGACTCTAATTTGAATTCGAAGTCCTAATCCGATTAGGACTCTAGGAATCCTATTCCAAGTAGGAATCCAATTTTAATTAAAAACTCCTAATCTCATTAGGATTGTAGGAATCCTACTCTAAGTAGGAATCCCAGTCCTACTCCAACTAGTATTCCCAGTCCTAATCCAATTAGGACTCTAGGAATCCTACTTGAAGTAGGTTTTGTGTTTAAGTCCAATTAATTAATTCCATTGTTCCTTCTTCAACTTATTATCAATCGAATTGATTACTTGTGATTCCTAATCATGATTCAACCATCGGATCGGTCAATGCCTCTTGTGTGTGTGACCCCATAGGTTCTACTCTGACTGGTAGTGAGATATATATTGCGATCTCTATCACAATATCATTGAAAACTCCTTTCAATGGGTTGGAACGATTCCAACTCAACTCATTAGGGTTTATCGATCATCGAGATATTCCCTGTGAGTCTCACCATCCACCAGTGACACCTAGCAGCATGTAGTGGCTACCCAGCAGAATAGAATGATGAACCTCTAGGTACAGTTATCATGTGATACAGTCCTTCTATCGTGGATCCCTACAGGACGGAGGTCATGGATAACTCGTCAAATCCCTTCGTCTGTCATATGTCAAGATTTATTCGACTTAAGTTCGAGAGCGGAGAACTCTTTCTCCACTGTGCAATCTGCCCCGGCCGAGGTCTTACGAACTCAGTCTTATAAATCACATAGGATCTCTCCTTATCTATCAAGGTCGATAGATTCCTTATAGGTGCATACCCTACTCCTACAGTGAACCTACTGCAGCCAATCTACACTGTATGGACCCATATGGCTAGAGACCATGTATATGTGCAGTCAAACTACAATAACCTCACTGTGAGTAGCCGAAGCATCGCAGGTCAAAGGACTAGTCACACTACTGCAACATCAAGCAAGTCACTGACAAGTGGATAGACATCCAAGTGACTTCTTGTGTTAGTCACGCTCAGTACCCTTATTCTCTAACAAGCACCTGCACTATTACTTCAGTGTCGCCACACTGTGGACTCGAGTCTCGTCCATCCATAAGAAAAGCAATGTGTGCACTGATCGGATCGATCACCGTCCTTGTGATGATCCATTGATCAGGAGCATTCAAAAATTAATCACCAATAATGCATGGCTCAAATTCTTAACTCTTAAGAATACGCATCATCATCTTATTAATTCTTGGACGATTCATAGATACATAAATAATATGAACAGAAAGATGCCTTTATTTATTCAATAATAAATAGTCAAGTACAAAATTATGTCCCTAGAATTAATAATGTGTCAGCCAAAATTGGCTTCTAGGGCATACATCTAATAATCTCCCACTTGCACTAAAGCCAATCAGTCATATATCTGAGTCCCATCTTCTCAAGGTGGGCTTCAGTCTTTTGTTGACTTAACTGCTTAGTGAACGGGTCTGTCACGTTGTCCGCGGAGTCTACTCTCTGCACCTCGACATACTTCTTCTCAACATAGTCACGTATGAGGTGGAAGCGCCACTCTGATGATCCTCCAAAAACCAAGAATAAATCTTTAGTTCTTCTCAAGTACTTAAGAATATTCTTCACAGCTGTCCAGTGTTCTTCATCTAAATTTGACTGATATCTGCTTGTGACACTCACAACAAGGGCTCAGGTCGTGTACATAGCATGGCATACATGAGGCTCCCTATTGTTGATGCATAGGGGATCTTGCTCATGCGTTGAATCTCTTCAGATGTGTTGGGGCACATCTTCTTGGAGAGATGAATTCCATGCCTTAGGGGTAAGAGACCCCTTTTACAGTTTTCTATGCTGAACCTTTTCAGCACTTTCTCTACGTACATCTTCTGTGATAGGCCAAGCATCCTTTTAGATCTATCTCTATAGACCTTTATTTCCAAAATATAGGATGCTTCCCCAAGGTCTTTCATGGAGAATTCTTTTGACAGCCAGACCTTGACCGAGGTTAGCATGGGAATATCATCCCTATCAAGAGGATGTCGTCCACGTACAGTACGAGAAATACGACAGCACTCCCACTAACCTTTTTGTAAACACACGGTTTCTCTTCATTTTTGATGAAATCAAACATTTTGATTACGTCATCGAAACGAGTGTTCCAACTCCGAGATGCTTGCTTTAGTCCATAGATGGACCTTTTGCAGCTTGCAGACCTTGTGATCTCCATCACTGGAAGTGAAACCCAAAGGCTGTTCCATATAGATATCTTCATCAAGATATCCATTCAGGAAAGCAGTTTTCACATCCATCTGCCAGATTTCATAATCATGAAATGCTGCAATGGCAAGCAATGTTCGGATGGATTTTAGCATGCTACAGGTGAAAAGGTCTCCTGATAGTCAATGCCTTCGCGTTGACTATATCCTTTCGCCACTAGCCTTGCTTTATAGGTCTCTACCTTTCCATCCGAATCTATTTTTCTTTTGTAGATCCATTTACATCCAATAGGTACAATACCTTCTGGTGGATCTACTAGGGTCCAGACTTGGTTGGAATGCATGGAGTCTAACTCTGACTTCATAGCTTCCAGCCATTTTTCGGAATCGATATCAGATATCGCCTCGTTATAGGTTTTGGGATCCTATATGTGATCCCTATCTCCCACTAGGAACATTTCCTCAGTATTCTCTTCTAGAATACCTAAGTATCTATCGGGAGGATGGGAGACCCTACTAGATCTACGAGGTGGAGGAGGGACAACGTGTACTGGCTCTGTATGAATGGGTTTGATAGGATCCATGACTCGTTGCTTTTCAGAGACTTTCTCTTCAAGCTCAATTTTCCTCCCACTGCCCCTATCAAGGATAAACTGGTTTTCCAAGAAGATGGCATGACGGCTCACAAACACATTGTGATCCTCTGAGACGTAAAATTGTATCCTAATGACTCTTTAGGATATTCTATAAAACGAGCACTTATGGTCCTAGCCTCTAGTTTGTCCGTCTGTAGTCTTTTGACGTGGGCCGGACATCCCCAAATCTTGAGATGACCAAGACTTGGTTTCTTACCATACCATATCTCATACGATGTGGTAAGAATGGATTTAGAGGTGTTGACCCCCTAATGGATTTTGATGAATACAAAACACTAGAGCATAATTCCATTATATCTTAACAATTTAATTAAGGAATTCATGTGTTTTATCTAGAATATTGTTGAGAAATGTCTAGGCAAGTTCCCACAATTTTTATGAATTCATTGAAGAACATTTTGAGTTAATGAAAAAGTTCAGGGACAGCCGAGACGTCTCCTGATAGTTTCAGAGACGTCTCTGGCACAAACAGGAAGAACTGGCACACTTGGAGACGTCCCCGGCACCTGCCGAGTCGTCCCCGCGTTAGCGGAGTCGACTCTCTCAGTGGCGGCAGAAAGGCAGTTTTCAAGAGATATGCGCGAGACGTCCCCACTGTACCGCCGAGTCGTCCCCGCAGGTAAAAAGGAGAGTTCCCGAGTCGTCCCCAAGATAGCCGAGACGGCTCTCTCAGGGTTTTCCAGAGAATAGTTTTTTCGGTGATAAGGCAGCGGAGTCGACCCTGAGACAGCGGAGCCGTCCCCATGCATAAAGTGCAGACGAGCCGAGACGTCCCCTGAAAGAGCGGAGTCGACTCTCTCAGGGAATTCCAGAGGAAATGTCTTTCGGAGATAAAGAAGCGGAGTCGTCCCCAAGGCAGCGGAGTCGTCCCCACTCAAAAAGTGCAGACAAGCCGAGACGTCCCCGTAAAGTGCCGAGTCGACCCCAGACAACATAAAAAGTAAAATCCTGTAGGCGAGACGTCCCTCGTTGTAGCGGAGACGTCCCCGGAGCGCCTGGGACGCGACTGACAGCTTTTCAGGTTTGGTTTGAATTTCAAATCCTTCTCTTTTTGTTTCTAACGCTATATCTTGCTTTTGATCCTTCTTTTT